>NW_007727016.1:215639-217075 GCF_000696425.1 Galeopterus variegatus
GGGGGGGGGGGGGGGGGGGAGCCTGACCAAATTGTTCCATTTTCCCAACACTTGGACATTCAAATGTGTCCTAGGATGACAAAACACATGAACTGTAGCCAGTATGCTTCCAACCCACACGAAGTTTAATATCTGATTGGTCCTATGTAAAGTATTCACTAAATGTTGTTCATTAGGTTACTCTTCCAATAAAGATAGTATAGAGAAGTGAGAGGATGTTTCAGTTCCATTATTTTTAAAATTATAGCAAATGTTAAAACAAGTTTAAGAAACCCTAGAATAATATGTTGGTAGCTAAGATGTATATATGTGTTTGTGTATATTTATATTTATACATAAATATATACACACACATACTTGCTATTAACTTTTCCCATGTAGTACACAATTTCTAGAGAACACAAAATTTTAAATATTATGTAAATTTTTATAATAGAATATGAGTATAAAGACTACTTCCTCCTTTTTGTTCTCTTGGAACTTGGTTTCTAGGCTGCATGTTAAAAAAGGTTAAATACTTGATATCTTTCTTTGATATCAAGTTTTGATAGGTGAATTGAATTACAAGTAAAAATAAGGATATGATAAATTCACCCTGTGTGTACTTTTTGCCATAAATAAAATTCAATGGAAAATACCTCATCTTTCTCTCTTTCTCCAAAAGCACTATATAATATGATGAATCATATTTTCAAATAACTCAAGAGAATTAGGAGTGCGAATGTGACAAATAGGTCTTTTCTTGAAGAATCGCAGGATGTGCTATTCCTTTACCAGCCTTTCCTGAGTCATCCCAAAGAGATTTTACTTCTCAGTTATCAAGGTTATTTTTGTCTTCCTTATATACAAGAAATAATAATAATAAATATTTATTGAATATCTACTGCACGTTGCAAATATATTTATTGGGCTCCCTTTTACTTTATCAAATGGATTTCCCAATTAAATCCATAATTTTATATCTCTTTGATTGTAAGTTTCAAGAGTCAAGAGTTCACCAATTTATTTTCAGAACTTGGTATCAGTCACTCATTAAATATTGTCCAAATGAATAAATACTGTGGGAGTTAATGAAAGCTCATCCGCAGTTCCTTTCTTTCTCTTTTGCCATTATTCATGTTCAAGTGTTATTTTTCTCAATGCTTGCAAACTCCAGGATCAATAACATGGTATAAAAATAATATTAGATAATTTACAAAAAAATTTACATTTATGGAATGACTCTTTCTTGAACAAAGCTATATCAAGAAGATAAAATATAGTTTATTATCACAATTCTGTGAAGAGTATTCGTTCTATTATTCTTAAAACATCAAGAAGTAACTGAATATTAAGAAGAAATGCAGCTAATACATAACAGAAAATTTGTTTTTGGTTTTTTTTTTTTCATTAAATTTTTATTTTCTCAATATACAATGTATATGATTATTATGGCC
>NW_007727016.1:218696-219155 GCF_000696425.1 Galeopterus variegatus
CGGGGGGGCAACGCCGAGGGTTGCGGTCCCATTGCTGGACACGGAAAAAAAAAAAAAACAAAAAAAAAAAAAAAAACAAAAAAAAAAAAAAAAGAGTTGTTTTTGAAAGGGGTTGATTTATTCCTAGCATTTTATTGGTTGTTCAGTTGTCTTAGTTGTCATTTGTTCCTTACTTTCTGTTTTGCTGTTTGTTTTCTTTGTTCGTTGGTTCCTTAGGTTGCAGCTAGTGTTTTTGTTTGCTTGTTTTCTTTTCATGATTGTCATTTTTATTATACTGGTGGGTTTTGATTTTGCTTGGATTATTATGGCTATGGTAATTATCTTTCAGGGTCCAATCCCAGTACTCCCTTGAGAATTTCTTGTAAGGGTGGTCGTGTGGTGGTGAACTCCCGCAATTAATTTTTGTTTGTCTGAGAAATATACTATTTGCCCTTCATTTCGGAAGAACAGCCTTGCAGG
>NW_007727016.1:219378-235382 GCF_000696425.1 Galeopterus variegatus
CCTGCTTGTTAAACTCTCCATTGTGTTTTTTATTTCACTGAATAACTTCTTCAGTTCTGTAAGTTCTGCTACATTTTTTTTTAGGACATTGATTTCCTTGTACACTTCCTCTCTCAGGTTTTGTATATTTTTCTTTATTTCTTCATGCTGTCTAGCTGAGTTTTCTTGTATCTCATTCAGTTTCTTTAGGATTATCACTCGAAATTCCTTGTCATTCATTTCAAGGGCTTCTTGTTCTATAGGATCTAGAGTTTGAGCTTTATTAACTTTTGGTGGTGTACTTTCTTGGTTTTTTGTATTTCTGGTTTTTTTTTTTAGATGTTTACTCATTTTGGCAGGGAGTTTCACTGTGCACAGGTTTGACCCTCTGGCTAACTAAGGTATGGCTGAGTTTGTCAGTTTGGTTTGCCTACTCTGTGACTGCTCAGATGTCCCTTAGTGTTCTATATGTGTGTTCACCTCAGGACTTGGGCCTTACCAAGAAGATTCCTCTCTGGTCAGCTCTGGAAGTTCTCCCTGATCCTTGAGTTCTGGCCCTGGCAGCTGGATCCCTTCCTGCAGGCCCAACAGGATGTGTGAGATCTGTAAGTCTCTGCCTCACTATCTGGGCATTTCCCCTCTCTGTGTGCACACGATGGGGCCTCCCGGAGGGTGTGTCTTTTTTTCCGAGACTCCTCCTCCTTTGCCGGACCCCTCCCCTCTCTGTGTGCTCAGTACAGGGCTGGGGCGTGTCTTCTGCAATCCTCGTCACTCAGCCCCGCCCGGCCCCGAAGGGGTCTCAGACCTCTGCCACGGACACTGTGGGCGTTCCTGCGGCCCTGGTCATGGTCCTCTCTGGGCCTCCCACCTTCCCCCCGGTATTGCGGCCCCCTGTGTGGTTGAGTTATCTCCCACACCAGGGCGTGAGCACACAGTTCCTCTTTGAATCCCCCTGGAGTGAGCCGGCTCGGCGCCCTCAGGCCAGCTCTTCGGCAGGATCAAGCGGGCTCGGGGGCACCCCGGTCACCCCTTTCCCAACCAGAAATCAGTCTGGGATTTTTCCGAACTGAAGGCCACAGAGATGGTATCTGCCTCCCGGAAGCAGGGAGTTTACCTGGGGCCAAGGCCTCAGGTGTGGTGGAGTGACAGTCTGGCCAGGATCCTCTCCCCTGCCCTCCCGACACTGGCTGGGGGCTCCCCATGCCACCAGCCCCGCAAGAGATCCGCGGGAGGAATGGGATTGGTGGCCGCTCCACAGGCCCCGGGGTCCCTGCGCTGAGGCACACAAGTGGCACGGCTCAGTGAAGAGCCATACCAAGCAAAGATGGCTGGTCTGCCCGATCAGAGCCAGCCGGCTCCACCCCCCCCGGAGAAAATGTAGGCAGCGGTGGTGCCGGCACCTAGCCTTGTGTGGTAAGTGGGGGCCGGGCGGGCCTTTGCCCCCCAAGCGGGGCTGGGCTGGGGGTCACTCACAAAGCTCCCAGAGCTGGGCCGGTCCCGTGCCTTCCTCTCCGTCTCTGCATCGCCGCTGCCGTCTTTCCTGGCCTTTGTTGCCTTGGGCTGCTCGGTCTCCCAGCGCGGTTGCGGTGCTCTCAGGAATCTTCTTTTGCATCGGCCCTAAAACCTCGAGACTGTAGTTGCTTTTTTTCATTGTAGATTAGTTGATCAGTGATTTATTTGTTTTTTGTTGCTCTTGGAAATGCAAATAGTACTCTGGCAGCGCAGCGCACACTTCACAGGCTCTCTCTCTCCTCTGGCACGCTCACTCCAGACCCATCGCCATCTTGCTCCCCATAACAGAAAATTTGAATCAGCAGCCAATCTTGCCTACATTTTAATATGCCACTAATCAATCAGATTCTGAATGTCAGAAAAACATGACAAGGAAAGATTCCAGGTCAACACAAAATTTTTACGTCTCAGTTTTGTTCCTCCAAAAATTAGGTATTAAAAAAAACTAAGAAATGAAAAATTAAGTTATTTTACATTACTTTTATCTTTTCATTTGTTTTGTTTACTGATGTGCTTGCTGATAAGTAATATTTCAGAAATGCACACACACAGTGATGAAATACTCCAAAGGAAGTGTTTATTAAAGGGATAGCAAAGGTTAAAAATAACCTCACATTTATTGGACTTTTATTCCATACTAGTCACTAATAATCTTTATGTGCACTGTTAATTTTATTCTCATAGTAAGTCTATGACCTAGTAGATAATTTCAAAAAAGTGGATTGGCTCTAAATCTTACTTTAATGCAAAACTTTAACCTGAATCATATATACAAAGTTCCTCCTGCCATATAAGGTAACATACTCACAGGTTCCAACAATTAGTAAATGGGTCTCTTTGGGGAAACATTACTCTGCCTATTATAGCTGTAAGCGAAATATCTAATAACTTTAATTTTTTTTTTTTGTCCTTTTGGAGACTGACCGCACCGCGCTCAGCCAGTGAGCGCTGTGAGTGCACCGGTCATCCCTATATAGGATCCGAACCCGCGGCGGGAGCGCTGCTGCGCTCCCAGCGCCGCACTCTCCCGAGTGCGCCATGGGCTCGGCCCATAACTTTAATTTCTAAATCAGAATTGCTCTGGGACTGAAAGAGTCTTAGGAAGACTCTTGTATGTCCCATACTATTTTGAACAACTCGAATCACTGTCCTGTCTTCAAATGCTAACATCACAGTTCTGATGATTAGGTTTGCCTGTTACTCAAATTTGGGCATTTCTAATCTATCTTGTCACAGCACCCCACCCTGGACACTAATGTCATCAGTGGAATGGGCTTGAATATTAACCACTTTGATAGTAAAATATTTTCCTCTCTATTGGCTAAGTGCAATAGTGATATAGAAAAGATGGGGTGGCGGGGGAGGTCCATTTCAGGGGTCCTTTTTTCAGATTTTGGAAATCACAGTGATTCAAAGAAAACTATATTAGTGAACCCTAACCCCTTTTAAGGCCTCTGTTAAAATAAAAAAGTCCTGGGAGAGGGCTAATATACCTGTCTTCTTGTTAAGAAGAATGTAATGTTTTCATTGTCTGAGAAAAAGTTAACTTTAGAATACTGATATTTCTGTGATTCAGTCTTTTAGTAATGTAAACACTTAATTTTAGGTAGCCTGAAAATAGGGAACAGAAAATTTTTAATGATTCAGAAACTATAGCATGTTTACCTCCTCTCCCCACTCCTGTGGGCATATTCATAAAATGTGGGAGCCATGGTGTAGATAGTAAATACATGGTCTCTGGATTTTAAATCTGATCCCCCCACACTATTGTGTAACCTTTGACAATGTACTTAACTTTACACAGACTTTGGGTTATTAGTTCCTGCTTTTTTAAAAATGAGAATATTCACTTTACATGGTACTTCTTCATAGAAGGCTCTTAGAAAATAAACTTTTATTAATATGACCTTGAGTTTTCTAATGTATTTATTCCTGTTTGTTTTCGAAGGACTAAAAAATAAAAACTTGAAATTCAGGAGAGATAAATGTTGATTTCTTTTCTTTTTTCTATTTTTTTTTTTTTTAAAGTCTATTGTTGTAATAATTGCTTCAATAGGTTTTTGATACTTCATGGAATTTTTTTTTGAAGCAGTGCTTCCAAAACTCAATGTTTGTCATTTAACCACCAAGTCTATTTTTCATGCTTGTGAAAGAAAGAAAAGCCTTTCTATGGTTGTATAAAATAGATTCCCCTCTGTATCTGTGAGCACCTGAAATTCATCATAAATATAAAGCATTCCTCACGCCAATGCAATTTCAACACTAGGACCAATGTGATATTTTTCAGGCTAAAAGATTTTCATTTATTTCAGACTCGTTGATTCCTTCCGGACAGTTGCTTTGTTGAATTTTACATTAAACTTATTTTTCATAATGTGTCATCTTAATTTTTAGGTATCACAATGATATTATGGTTATTTTAAAAGAACCCTTATATTTTATAGATATATATTCAGATAGTTTATGGATGATATTATATGGTGTCTGGAATTTCCTTCAAAGTATTCGGGGATGGGCACGGTAGGAAGGAGATGAAACAATATAGGCCATGGATTGACCATTGTTGAAGCTGGGTGATAGGCATGTGTTCTTTATTCTCTTTTTCAAAGTAAAATTTTGAATTATTTTTCATTTAGCTTTTTTTGCCTGCCAGCTTCTCTGTCCACTATTCCTCTTACTCCTGTGATCTGCAGGCATCCACCCGTGATGTTCCTTCTGCCTGCACTTGCCCTGCTACAGTTTTTCAGTAGACTACCACTTGCCATTCCTCAGATCTCAGCTTGCTTCAAATTCTGCCCTTCCCACACTGCACTTACCTCAGTTAGGTGCCATTGGTGTACTCTTCTCTCTCACCTCTGTCAAGGTACCTGTCGTACTTCACTGTAATTGCTTAATCCTGCATCTAGACTGAAATCTGTCAGTGGAGGGATAATGTTACCTTGTTCACATGGTATCCTTAATACTGGCTGCAGAGTGGGAGTGGGTGCTGAAGAAATGTTTGCTGAATGAAATACACACACACAGGCACACACAGAGTTACCTTTGCTTCATACTATTTCATCTGTTTTCTGTATGTCAAGTAATACCCAATAGGGAGAAGCCCATCAGTCACCTTTGCACCTCCACCATTGACTTTATATCCTGGATAAGTCAAGCATGTAGTTGTTTCTCTGCTACATCATACTTCACTAAATTCTCTGAAAATGTGTATGATTGATAAGAATAAGGGGTGGGAGGGGGGTAAGAAACCAGCATAAAAACATAGGTATCAAATTGGCAACTTTACAATTCTTTTCTTTGATGATTACTTTTCATTGGTATTTACGTCCTCCACTGAAATCTGACTTTATAAATGCCAAGTGGTTATAGACCGAATGGGATTTGAAGACAAAGGAGCGAGCTGTCATAATGCTAGGCATGCCCAGTTTTCCATCAGCAGTTGACCTCTGGAATTTTTTTTTTTTTAACCTGGAGAGATTATTTTCAACAAGTAATTGAACTTTTTTTTTTTTGAGGAGGAGGTTAGCTACTTTGAGAGTGTTATAAAAATTTAGAAAAATTCTACATGCCATTCTTAAATGTAGTTTGGTGGGGGGTTCTCTCATTCCCACATAAAGTCATTATTGTAGTAGAGCAGAGAGATATAACTTGCTGTTATCCTAAGGGTTGTAAAAGCAAAGTTTTAATATCATTAAAAACCCCAGGAGCAAAGATGTGACATCTATTTTATTGTTTTTAAGGGGGGAAATGTCATATTCCTGGAGTAAAATAATCAGGATAGCAGTTGAAAAATTTAAAGCAAAATAAGAAGGCATAAAATTTGCCTAGGGGAGTATATAATCAAACGTGTACAGCACTATATAGAAAATGAGGAAAAACTGAGTTGAAAGATGAAGAAACTGGAGAAACCAATAAGGATTTTATGGTAGTAAAATGTGTTTTTACTTTAAGAAAGTTGTGTTCATTTTCCCAATTGAATATCTCCATATTTTATTTATGTCTTCTTTATCCATTGGTCAGTGGTGACGTTATTAAATATTGGTATAAATATGTGTAGAATTTGAAATAAATGAGTTAGGAAAAAGCATTTGATACCATATTTAGTTTTTAAAGTCTTAATTATTAAAATTAGATTTGAACCCTTATCTATACTTTTATCTTTTTAGAGTTTCCTACCAAACTCAGATATTATTGCTTGTCATCTCTTGAACTTATCAAATGCTATTCATGGAAATTAAATTAGGCCTTCTCTGAGCATCCTATTTAAAATTGCAAACTGCCCCTCCTATTCCAGATCCCCTAAACCTGTTCTCAATTTACAAAACCGTTAGCATCTCACACACATAATTGATGTATTTATGTTTATTGCTTGCTTTGTCTCTTCCTCTACATAAGGGTACAAGATTATTTTGGTGTTTGATGTATGCCAAACACTTAGAAAGGCACCTCTGGCTGATGAATTCATGAATGAAATAATGACTTTGTAGTCATAATAGAAGCTAAAAATTACTCGATTCTGTACCATGTACCAGGCATTATTTTAATTACCACATATGTATAAATTAATTTAATCTTCAAAGTACCCCTATTAGGTCAGTGCTATAATCCCTTTTATACAAATGAGGAAATTGAGACACAAAGTAGTTAAGCAATTTGGTAGTTACTTAGCTTATTGATTTATGTTACTAATAAGTGGCAGAGTCTGGATAACAACACAGACAGTCTTGCTTCTGGGGCCATGATCTTATCCATTATGGTACATTGCCTCAAGTTTGTAGATATATCCTTATGGAGAAAAAAGTACATATTTTTATAAATAAATAGCTCTCAATCTTTTTAATTTCTCAACACAGTTGAAGGATCATCTCCCACACACCTAGAAAATAATGCCTTTCTATGGGAGGCTTTAGAGGTAGAAGAGGATGTGAGTTGTGGGCAGTTTTCTGCAGTCTAGTTGTAAAGCATCCCCTTTCTTACTGTCCTCTGACATCACTCTTGACAACCATCACCTTGATTTGACTTTTCAAAGAGTCAACAACTTCGCAAGATGTAATTTCCTCATTCTAAAATGTGAGTTTGGGACCATGAGTATAAGCTATGAAATGTCTTTCTCCCTCTAAATTCTATGGTTCTATAAACGTATTTCTATAAATATATTTCTGTGCTAAGATGTGCAGGCAAAGTATCGACAGTATCAAATGCTGGTCAAGTCCTTTCTACATCTGAACTTTAGTAGAAATTGCACAACATTCTTCAATAAAATAGAAATGAAATGAAAATTGAAAAAGAGATTGAAAATAGAAAAATAATGGCTTCTCCAGAATCCATAATGGCCTTTGGATTTTTACCACAGCACTGTGCTCCATTAACAAGAATCTTGAAATTTGTACATATTTGGCATACCCGACACTGGATAGTCCACGTTTTCATTTTGGAATATGAGTTGCTCTTGTTATGTTATTAGTTGGCTAGTTCATTTTTCTCTGTTTACCTTCTCAATGTAGGTGAACTATTCTACTCCTGGTGCTAACCCTCTGCTTTATCTATCTATACTCACTTGGGGAGATTGTTCCCTTCTCAGATTTCATAATCATCTCAATATTAATTATTTTAAAATCTAATCAACCCTGGCTTAACTATAATACTGCATAAAAAGAGATAACAACTGAAAAGCATCTCCATGGTATTGGAAACTTTATACACTGTTAGTGAAATGCGTCTTTGGAAGTCAGTCTGATAGTTTCTCAAAAGGTTACACATAGACTTACCATATGATGTGGTAATCCTACTCCGAGGTATATACATACCCAAGAGAAATGCACACAAATTCTTGAACATGAAGGTTCATAGCAGCATTGCTCATAACAGTCAAAAAGTGAAAACGATCCCAAACATTTCACGAATTGATGAATGGGTAAATAAAGTGTGCTAAGTCTGTAAAACAGAATATTACTTGGCAAAAAGAGGAATAAAGTACTGAATTATGCCACATACAGCATGGGTGAGTTTCGAAAAATCATGTTGTGTGAAAGAAGCTGATCACAAAAGATCACATGTATAGTTCCATTCATATAAAATGTCCAGAATAGGCAAATCTATAGAAAAATAAATTAGATGAATGGTTGCTTAGAACTGGGGCGGATTGAGAGGAAATGGGGACTTAACTGCTAATGGACTTGGGGCTTCTTTTCATGGTGATGAAATGTTCCAAAATTGATTGTGATGGTGGTGGTTGCACAACTCTGTGAATATACTAAAAAACATTGAATTGTTTTCTTTAAATGTGAGTTTATATCTCACTACATATGTATGAGTATGTATATATATATATGTACATATATATATACATATATATGATATTCCGTACAAATGCATAATTTTACCTAAAGTAAACACGAATAATTCATAATTCATAAGCTACCCACCCAAGTCCCTATTGCCACTGTTCTGTGTCAGGAAGGAAATCTTTTCCTCTACCCTCTTAGACTGAGTGTGTGTGTGTGTGTGTGTGTGTTTACAAATTGAAGTAACAAGATAGATTAACAAGAGAAGAGGCACATGGTTTTCATTAATATTTCTTTGCACAGGAGTTCAAGAGAAAGGACTGAAACTCAGAAGCAGTTAGACTCAAGGGCTTATATATGCTTTTAACAAGGGAAAGAGGGGTTGGGTTTCAAGGGATGATAAATTGTGGGGAAGTGACTAGTAAATATGAGTATATGGGGAAACCAACAGTAGGTAAGGGCTATTTTAAAATAGTGAGGTCTGTTTATGCAAACTTACCTTGGTGTTGACTCCCTATCTTTAATGATAAAAGTCACTCCTCTCCCCAGTAATGTAGAGAAGGCACACCTCCTCAAGGGGAAATTTATGTCCTGCTTTTAGACAAAAAGGGTAGGGCAGAGAACTCTTCCTGGGTCTGTTGATTCTTAATTGCCATCAGCTCAAAATAATCTTATGTCAAAATGGTATATTTTGGGGTGGCACATTCTGATCTCTTTCATCTTCTAGACTTCTTAGCTATAAACATGAAGGTTTAGGGTTTTTTTCTCCTTTTTTTTATTCTATGAAATGTGTCATTAAGCATTATGTATTTATTTGGTATGTACTTTGTAGGAACTTAAGTTAAAATGGCAGCTGAACCAGCAGTACCAGGAAACTGTTCTCTAAATTGCATAACCTATAAAATCGATCTTTAAAATTTTAATTCTGCATCACAAAAGAATTTTATACTAACAGTATATAGATGAATCTTAACTTGGGAGTATTATTTTATATAAGTAACAAAGACCACAGAAAATAATTAAAATGTTGTCAGTGTATCTAGCTAGCTCCAAGGGGCTAGGAAGGTCAGAGTCAATAACTATTCCAGCAGTGACCAGAAAAAATATTTAATGAGTGGGCCTGCCCACCACCGTGTAGACCAGACTTCAAAAAAGTAAATAAATAATAAACTTCAAAAAAAAATTTATTCCTACTTATTAAAAGACAATTCACATAAATGGAGATTTGCTTTTTAAAACTATATGTGAAGTTTTAAAAGCTTTTTCTGGCTAGCCGTTTAGCTCCATCAGTTAGAGTGTGGCCTTATAACACCAAGGTCATGGGTTCAGATTCCCAAACTGGCCAGCTGCCAAAAATGAAAAAGAAAATGTTTGTTCTTCATGTTAATTTATAAAATGAATGTAATTATAATCAAAATCTCAATATGATTTCTTGCTTTGAAATTTATAAAAAATGAAATAAAATTTACAAGAAAAATGAGCAGATATATGTATTTTTTAATTTGAAAAGTAAGGGCAAGAAGAGGTGCAGCACATCACGTATTTGAATATATAAGGCTGTAGTTACAAGGACCAGGCAGGTCTAGTGTAAAACAGTAGAGCCTCATGGAGAATATGAGGAATAACAGAGCAGATATGTTCCCTTAGAGTATTCTAGTCGAATCTTATAAAGCAGCATGTGTTTGCCATGCTTTTTACCTCTTAAAGCTGTTTTGGAAATGATCACATTTTTTGTTGAGAATTTTTCACCTTAAAATCTAAGAGAAATATTTATGGATGTTATTTATGGTTTTAACTGTTGTATATTATTGTTAGTATTATTTTGCAGTAATTCTTAAGGAGAGGAGTGGAGCTTGGAGAGTCAATGGTGTTTTTCTGAACCGTGCACAGCCCTCCTACCATGTCCTGATATGTCCTCCCTTATCATTTCTCTGAGAATCGTTGTTAGCCACAGATTAGAATAGGTTTTATTAACCTTTATGGATTTTTGTGCAAATCAATGCATGAGTGCCACTGATCTGAAGTGAATTGGGGATCATTTTAAGAATTCGATTAATGAAATCAATCAACAACCACCTCCATAATTTCTCGTTTTTATTCTGTAGGTCAGAAGGCTCAATCAGCAAATCAAAAACTATTACTGCATTTCTGACCTTCCTCTAAGTCTCAGTCAATTCCTACCACATTGGCTTTACCTGACACACCCTGTCTTGTGGTTTGCTAGATTTCTTCTTGGAGAGGGGATGAAAATTAGGGCAAACCAACTTCAGGACGTGACTATCCATAATGCCCATTCCCCTGGCTCTCTGATGTTCACATTCCACTTAGGGAAAAACACACTGTCATCTCCATTCTACCTAAAGTACTCGTGTGGAGCACCTTGAAGTTACATGCTTATCCCTAAAACAGAGGCACATTTTGCATTTAAATAAACTGTTTAATCTGAATGTAGGGACAACAGTTCCAAAAGCAGTTGTCAGAGATTAATCACTAAAATTATATTATATATATATATATATATATGTCTTTTTTTTTTCCAGGTTTTAGTTTACTGAGCCTTCTTTGGAAAAAATATTGTGATATGGATAAAAACACCAGATTTAGATTCAAAACACTGCTGGCCTTGCTATTTATTGGTTGCATGTGCTTGAGCAAGTTACCTAATATCTTGCTTGTTTCTTTTATTTAAAAAATATGTATATATTAACATAGTACATAATCCTCATAGTGATGGTGGTTGGATAGGAGGAGATGATATATGTATGAGTGCTTTGTGGTTATCATCATTTGTGGCGAAAGCTATGTTCCAATATTAGACTTGAAATCAATATTATTTTATATGCTGAGGTTACTTTGAGCCAATATAAAATGAAAGATATATTATTTTTATTTTCAGGACTCACAACATTTTAAACCAGGTCATATATAAGGACCATAAAATATAAATGATTTTGCAACCAAGTATGTAATACCAGTAAACAGGTGGTTTTATAATTAAGATAATCTAAAGTTTTTAATAAAGTGTATTAAACATGGACTGCTTACAGTGTACAGTTGGTGTCTTATTCCTTTTGTAATAGTGCTTTTAGTATTCCACTGAAACATGGCCAGTGGATGTACAATGTTCTTAGTTACCATTATGAGAGACTCTGTCTGTTAAAGCTTCTCCACTGTCTCTGCTGTAAGCTGGAAGAACGCGGGGAGCGACAGCAGCTACTATCAACAGGGAACCATATTAATTATTTGAAATGTGCCTCTTAAGAGGAATCAGCAGAGTTTATTACAAGTCGAATATTACTTGAATCGGGAAGGTTACTCTAACTGTTATCATAATCTATGTATCATTAACTTTCCTTGTTTAGGAAAAGAGATTAACAACCCTGTAAATTGCTATAGTAAATGTGTGAAATATAACTGCTTATTCCGATTGTGGAAGGAAAGTGGTGGGTTCTCCACTCCTACCCAAACCTTTGTTATATAAAGTAGCTTTAGAAATTGAACTGACTCCATAATTATGATTTCTTGCCTCAGAATCATAATTGCTTACTGGATTATCAGTATACAAACTGTAGCTACTTTGAGCATTCGAGAATTCTTTTGTATTTAAGTTGACAGTTCTTTCAGTGTCTTGGCCTTCAAATCAGCTTTAACACTTTAAACTCATAACACAAAAAGTATATTGCAAATATGTATGTGAGCTAGTAAAACGCTTTGTAAAGAATAGGGAATGAATCCATTCACCTGCTTTTTAAATTGTGGTTAGTTATTGGTTTTCCGTCAAATATGGATAAGCAGGTAGGAATACTGCACTTTTCTATTTAAATAATGGAAGTTAATCTTAAAGGTAAAATATAAGATAAACAGGTTTCTAAAGTTATCTAAATAAACATCAAAGTGTTATCTATAGATTGGGTGCCAGTCTCCAGACCATTTATTACTGGTTTGCAATGAAATAAGTGCAGAAAGTTAGAGAAGTGTTTAGAAACACTTATGACAAAATGACAGAAGGCAATGTCTGTTTAATAATAAAAAATGGGATCTTGTATTTTATATGTCTTTGTTTTTAGTTTTTCCATTTCATTTTTCTTATAACTCATTTTTGTTGTATTTTTTAAAGTAACCATCCACAATAAATGTTTAATTTAATTAAAAGAAAAAAACCTTAAGATAGTTGATGAAGCACTGATTTAATAGGGGGCGGTGTTTGGATGATACATACTGTTTTTATATTTGGGCAGATCTGTCTACACTCTACAATAGCTCTTAAATCGGTGTGGAGAGAACTGATATGACATCATAAAAATGAAAAAAAAGTGAAAGATGTAACTATAATGTCTTCTTAACCGTTTTTTTTTTTTTGGTCCACAGGGCAGGCACATCATGGACAAGTTTCGTACATCTCTCCACCAATTCACATTGACTCTGAGCTAGAAAGACCCCCTGTTAGAGGTGAGTTCTTCATTTAAAGAAAAAGAAACTGTATTTATTCTTTGTGAAGGCAGTTAACCAAGTTTAAGATGGTTATAAATATGTACATATTTGGAATGCAGTTCCTGTTTAAAAATCAAGGGAAGAAAATGAAATGTGTGAGTAATCTGAGGAAGAACAAGTCTTAATTATAAACTAAAACATGAAACTGAGAAGTGTTTGTAAACCAGAGTACAATGGTTTCAGGAAAAAAGGGATCCATAGTGATTCACTAGTTGAATACCAGTTTAGATTTAGAGATTACCAGATAACTATTACTTTTTTACTAGTTCTTCCTTCTACTATCAAATCTTTTACATTAAGAAGTCTTAATCTAAGTCATATTGACAGATTTTTTTTCTCCTTAAAGTGATATTTTATTATTTTTGAAAAGTCATTTTAGTATTAATATGATCATTTAGTTTTAAAAATATGTAAATTAAAATTATGTATTTTTTAATTAATATCACTTGTTTCAGTTAAAGATTTTTAGAAAAAGTCACATAAAATAAAAATTGAAAGTTAGCATTTACAATCTCACAATCTAAATACAGAATTTATCTTTTTGTTCTTAAAGGAATGTTTATGAATGATTTTCAAACTGTTTCAAAATATTCAAAGCTTGTGTTATGTAGGCATGTCTTTTAATTTTGAAAATGCCAGATATCCTAAGGTTAACTTTTTGGTTTTTAGTAATGCAGTATGCTTTCTTATACTTTCAACAATATTAATTACTGTTCATAATTTTGAAGTGATTGGGTCTGACTTTTATGAGCATGTTTTCTGTAGAGGGTATTTTCTCTGCCAGGAAGTCTCTTACCTCTTCTTGTCTACCCAATATGTTTCATCCAGTGTTTCAAGGCTCTTCCTTATCATGAGTTCCTCTGTTAAGCTTTCCCTGACTGTGTGCCTAGGGAGGAGCTCTGTGCATGCCTCTGTTCTCCAAATGTCCCCTGTGCTTGCCTGTTATTACACCGAAGACATTTTATTTTACTTTGCAGCATGCATGTTTCCCTCTTATCTGTATGCTCCTTGAAGGCAGAGAGTGTCATACTTAATATTTCTCCCCCCAGCTATTGGTCTCTGCTTGGCACATAGTAGAAACTCATTCATTGATTTTTGTCTAAGTGATTGACAGTAAAGGGGACAGCCTAGTGACACTGAAGGATGCATTCATGTTTTTCAAGAGGAAAAGGAAGCAAAAAAGATGATAAAGGAATCCCATGAAGAGGAAGCAGAATGAACCAAAACATAGATATGTGAAAATGTGGGATACTTTTAAGGAAGAGTGCTGAATGCACAGTAAAATGGGAGCAGTTCTAGAGGGAAAGACTGGAAAGATGTAATGAGGCAGATTGTGAAGGATTCTATAACCCGTACTGAGGAGTCTGTGTTTTATTGTGGAAGAAAAAATCAAATATTTTTAATTGCCTTTTTTCCCCTCCACATCAGTGAGATGTTACATTTTAGCATTATCAGTTCTGGATATCAGAAAAATATTTCTGATGTTAGCGTAGATGATGTGTTGACTGGGGAAGAGGTCAGCAAAGAGAGGCTATTCCAGTAGGTCAGGTAAAAGATGATGGGGAAATTAATAGTGTGTCAATGGTGATGTGAGGATCTTAGAAATATTTTGAAGAGACATGGCATTTGACTGAACAGATACAGGGAAAGGGACAGAAATGCCTCTGAGGCTTTTATATTGAATAATTTGGATGATGCTATGGTTTGGATGTTTGTGTCCCCTCTAAAATTCATATTGAAACTTAATTCTCAATTAAGGGATTAATGCCCTTCTAAAAGGGCTGGAGGGAACTAGCTGGGCCCTTTTTTGTCACTCCCATTTCTGCCATGTGAGGATACAGCAGAAGGCACCATCTTAGAAACAGAGAGCAGCCCTCACCAGACACTGAATCTGCCAGCCCCTTTATCTTGGTCTTCTTGGCTCTAGAACTGTGACAAAATAAATTTCTGTTCTTTATAAATTACCCAGTCTAGGTATTTTGTTACAGCAACATAAATGGTCTGAGAGAAATGCTTATGACATAATCCCTCATCAAGGAGAATAGATACAAATTATAAATTGATGCATTGTTTTAGACATGTTAATTCTTAGTAGAATGTTGTTCCTACCTAAGACAGAGGCCTATTTATGCAAGCTGGTAACTTTAATAGAATTCAGTTCTTCAGACGTGATCCCGGTATGATTTGAAAATGAGTACTTTAAAGTCGTGGGTAGGGTGGTATAACAATTTACTCCATAACTTAGTGAGTTAGGACAGGAAACCTTTATTTTAGTTCTGAGAGTTTCTTGAGTCAGATGTGGGCTGACTTAGTCAGGGTTGGATATTTAGTAGTTAGCAAGCTGATTGCTTTTGCAGAAGAGGGGCCTCATATTTTTGACAGTTGCCTTGATGTCATCTGGGGTGATGGCCACATGTCTCTCTCATCATACAGCTGGCTAGCCCAGGCTCATTCCCACTGTGGCAGAAAGATTCCCGGCAATAGTAAGGCAAGTCCAGAAGTTCCTGTGCTTTTCAAGCCTTTGCTTGTGTTGTGTTTGCTAATGTCCCATTAGCCAAAGCAAGTCACATAGTCAACCCCAGACCATCAGAAATAGATTATATCTCCTGATGGAGGAGCCACAGTGCAAAGGACCATGGATAATAGGGAGGAGAGGAATTTGGGCTTTTTAAGGACTCCTATAGGTAGGCATATAAAATGTAAAATAAATTTGGAATGAAATAACAAAAAAGTGACTGATAAAATGAAGGGGTTTAGAAGCCAATAAACTCAAAGTTGGGAGTTCTAGACATTTCTTATCTCTAGTGTCTACACAGAAGATCAGAAATGTGAGCTTTGTAGTACTTTGTGAAGATTCGGGATAACATAAAATAGAGTTTGAAATTATTTAGGCCCTAGATAAAATGTGGCTATTACTATTTACATTTGGGTCACTGATGTGGCATATTGGAGGAAAATGTACTTTGGAACCAGGAAGCCCTCTATGACCTTGGACGGCTTCTGTCTGTTATCTGTAGAACAGGGTAATAATGCCATCCTGGGCAGGTTTATTAACATGATTAAGTAAAATAATAAGTGTCTAATTCAAGGTAAATATCTAACATACACCAGAACCTGAAGAGCTGGGAAGCATGATTAAGAGCTTGACTTAAAATCACATCGCCTTTGTAGTGATCTTATTAAACTGGTAGAGAATGAATGACTATAATCCAAGAGTCATCTCTGCTTGATATTAACCTCAAATAATGTTCTCTCCTTTAGAATGACTGTCTTGATAGCTTCTAGTTGTCATATCATTCCTCTACATACGTTGACCCAAAGAACCTCCAGAATTGCTGTAATTAATGCAATTACAGTTATGATCACTAGCTCATGTGACAGAGCCTTGAAATTTTCAAAAAAGAACATTTAATTTGATGAATAAAGAGGTTTGTACAAATTACCAAAATAAAATTGCAAAAGTTCTTGTGCTTTTTCTTAAAACTATCTAGTATTTCATTTAAAGACAAATAATTAGAAATGGAATATAGTTGGCATAATAATATCATTAGTTTGGAGCTACAAAATATTTCTTTTCAACTATCACCCCTCATTTTCATTTACTATTTTTAAATATACTATATGCTATTATTGGTATTTATATGCAGTCAAAGTATACATGCAAATATATACTGTGTGTGTGTGTATATATATATATATATATTTTATATATATATATATATATATTTTATATATATA
>NW_007727016.1:235429-292168 GCF_000696425.1 Galeopterus variegatus
TATATATATATATTTTATATATATATATATATATATATATATATATATATATTTGTCAACAGAGAGAGAGGGAAAGGAGAGAAAAATTTTATGGTGTTTTAGGTATTTACTTGAATTTATGTAATATGACAAATTAGGTTTTTTAAATAATTAGAATTCTATATCCAATAATTTTTTGTGAGATTATATAGCAATATACTTTAAACTACCTGGAAACCAACATTAACCATTTTAGCTTTCCTTTATCTATTTTTCTACTACAATTTTATACATATAGAAAATGTAAGAGATTTGCTAAGTGTTCTCCTTACTGCATTGACCTGTGGCTATCTATATTCGTTTTCTTTCCCCTCCTGCACAAATTTCACATTAATTCTTTCCATATTTTATGGATTTGACTGTATTCTTACAGGAAAATCATACTTAATTTTCTGATATCCATCAATCCAACAATATGAAACAAAAATATTTAAAATGTGTTAATATAGTTATCAATATTAGCACAGGGAACTTTTCTATAGAAAATATAAGCTATCTAACATACAGTAACAAGAAGATACTTTACCATTTTATTCTGTTCTCATCTGAACTATCTTGGATTACTGGGTACTTTCTTTTTTAAATAGTGATAGTGCTTTGAGTGTTTGAGACAAACACAATTATTGGTAACTTGGTCTAGTGGATTGAATTAGTCCCTCCAAAACTCCCTGAAGCTTAAATTGTGTCCCCCAAGTTTTATGTATTAGAAACATAGCCCCACTGTGACTCTTAACAGGGTGAGACATCCTACTATGGTAATTGAATGGTGGAGCCTTCAAGAGGTGATTAGGTTGAAGGACCATGCAGTGTTGAATGGATTAAAAATGGTGGTCAGGGGGCCGAGCCCGTGGCTCACTCGGGAGAGTGTGGCGCTGGGAGCACCGAGGCCACAGGTTCGGATCCTGTATAGGGATGGCCAGTGCGCTCACTGGCTGAGCGTGGTGCAGGCAACACCAAGCCAAGGGTTACGATCCCCTTACCGGTCCCAAAAAAAAAAAAAAAAAAAAAAAAAACTGGTGGTCAGGGGTGTGGCTTTGAGGGCTTTAAAAGAAGAGGAGAGCCTGTCTCTCTGTCTTTCTGTTCTCTCTGTTTCCACCATCTTGCAATGGGAGACCCCTGGGTCACTGTTGTCACCACCACATGGACTTTGGACTTCTCAGCCACAGAAACTGTAAGTGACAAATTTCATTTTTTTTTTAAATGAAATAAATCACCCAGTTTCAGCTATTTTCTTAGAAGCAATGGACTAATACAGAAAATTGGTACCAGAAAAGTGGGGTGTTGCTTATTACAAATACTTGAAAATGTGGAAACAGCTTTGGAACTGAGTGTTAGGCAAAGGTTGGAGGAGTTCGGAGGACTCAGAAGACAAAAGGACAAGGGAAAGTTTGGAATGTTTTAGAGACTGGTTAAATCATGGCGAGCAGAATACTGATAGAAATATGGACTGTAAAGACCATTCTAAGGAGGTCTCAGATAGAAATAAGGAGGAGTTTATTGGAAACTGAGGTAAAGCTCACCCTTGCTGTGAAACAGCAAGGAACTTGGCTGCCTTCTGTCCATGCCCTAGGACTTTGTGGAAATTGGAACTTAATAGTTGTGAACCAGAGTACTTGGCAGAAGAAATTTCTAAGCAGCAAAGCATTAAGGAAGCTGCAAGGCTACTTGCAATAGACTATGCTGAGTTATGGTGGCAAAGGCATGACATAAAGCTTGAATATAAAAAGGGAGCAGAGTGTAAAAATTTAGAAAATTTGCAGCCTGGCCATGTGGTGGAGAAGCAGCGAGCATGCCATGGTGCAGCCCGGTGACCATTAGCTAAGAAGATTAGTGCAGAAGAAAAGGATTATCAAGAGAAGGAGAAAAGGTCCCTGAAGGCATTACAGAAGACTCTGGGACCAACCCTTCCATAACAGGCCCAGAGGCGTAGGGAGACAGAATGGTGTTGAGGAACAGGCCCAAGGCACCTTCCACAGGCTCACTGCTCAGGACCACCTTGGAAAGCTGCTTCCACCTCCAGCACCCCAGCTGCTTTGGCTACTCCAGCTGTGGGTAAATTGGCCCCAGGTATGGTTGGTCATGCAGCTTTGGAAAATACAAGCCGGAATCCTTGGAGGAATCCACGTGATGTTAGGTCTGCTGGCTCACAGAATGCCAGAGTTGTGGAGTCTTGGGAGCCTCCAACCAAATTTCAAAGGATGTATGGAAAATTCTAGGGGCCCAGGAAGAGATCTGTCCCAGGGGCAGAGTCACTGCAGACAGCCTTCACTAGAGCAATGCCGAGCAGAAATGTGGGGTCAGAGTTGCAGCAGAGAAACTCCAACAGTGCCATGTCTAGTGGAGCCATCAGAACGGGACTGTCATGGAGACCCCAGATTTGTCGAGCTACCAGAGTGGAACGCCAGCCTGTGAGAGCTGAAGTGTGGCCTGAGACCAGGAAAGCCATAGATGTGGAGCTGCCAGAGGACTTGGGGACCCAACTCCCACACCAGTGTACAAAGGACATTGAACTTGGAGTCAAGTTACAAGATTCACCAGCTTTAAGACTCAATCCATGTCCTGCTGGGTTTCAGACTTGTTTGGGACCTGTTGCCCCTTTCTTTTGGCCTATTTCTTCCTTTTGGAATGGGAATATGTACCATATGTTTGTCCCACCACTGTATCTTGGAAGTAGATAACTGGTATTGATTTCACAGATGGGACTTTGAACTTTGGACTCTTGAGTTGAAACAAGTTAAGACTTTGGGGATGAAATGAATGTGTTTGTATGTGAAAAGGATGAGTTTTGCAGGGGAAGAGGCAGAATGTAGTGGATTGAATTATGTCCTCCCAAAACTCACTGAAGCTTAAATTGTGTCCCCCAAGTTTTATGTATTAGAAACTTAAACCCCACTGTGACTGTTAACAGGATAGGAAATCTTGTTATACTGATTGAAAGGTGGAGCCTTGAAGAGACAATTGGACCTTAGGAGTAGTGAATTGATTTAAAATCGTGGTCAGGGGCATGGTTTTGAGGGCTTTAAAAGAAAAGGGGAGTCTGTCTCTCTGTCTCTCTGTTCTCTCTGTTTCCACCATCTTGCAATGGGAGACCCCTGGGTCACTGTTCCCACCACCAGATGGACTTTGGACTTCCTGGCCTCAGAAACTTTAAGCAATGAATTTCATTTTCTTTATAAATCACCCAGTTCAGTGTACTTTGTTATAAGCAACAAAAACGGACTAATACACTTGGGAATTGTGTTTTAAAACTCTATTTTCAATTATATATAGATACACACACACACACACACACATACATATATATAATATCACATTCTAATCCCCCACCCTTTTTTTTGTCCCTTTCACCTGTGAATCATTTTGGCTTTAATCCATGTGTCATCATCCTACTGCCTTTCAATTCTCTTGATTCCTTTCATTTTCACTATCATTCTTTTTAGGGAAAAAGTGTTTTATAATATTGATACATTTGCTTATCATAATATATTTCTTTTTTGATAGTGTGGGTTTGAATTATGTTGAAAAAATGTAGTAGCAAGTTACAAAATTCTCTTGAATAAAGTATTGTACTTTCTACAGTTGCAAAGTTACTGCTGTAAATAAATTCAGTGGCACTTACACACTAATACGTAAATTCGAGAGATTCTGTTCTTTAAATCTAATGTGTTCATACATGGCATTTGGTCACATAATTTATGCCTCTGATGACTTTCTATTCATTCTTCAATTTACAGATTTTATTACTGAATAGGGGTGTAAATTCCAATAGTTTACTAGTGCATTAATGTCACAATACATTACAAGGTAATTAACCAGAGCTGCCACTATAAATAGAAAAATAGGCACAGCCCTCACTATAAACTACTTAATAAAAATAAGGTCCTGAATCAGCATTCACCATTATAGTAATTTTTCTTACCAGATGTCTCATGAATCAGGACTTTTTAAAAAATAGCTTAATCCAGAAGCACTATTATTTTTAAACCTTTAATTATTGAAACAAGTTTGTCACAATTTTGCAGTTAATTTAATGGGATTGATTATATATTTTGTATTCAAATAAGTCCTACATGCTTTTGAGATACATTTCCCAATTTTATATAAGTGGAAACAAAAGAAATACTAACTTGGTAATTTTGTGGCAGATATGTAAATATGTACGTTGGAGCTCTTAACAGGGCTCATTAAGAGCTACAGTTCGGAAGGTCGTGTGTCCTCGACAACTGTCCCTTCTCCCAAACTTTATTTTGCCTCCTAACTACTCACATGTAAAATGCCTTAACCTAGAATCATGTCTATATTACAGGCAGAATCACTCAATGAAGGTGATTGGGTGGGAGTTTGTGTAGAAGCTGACTCAGAATCCTAAGCAGAGGCATGTATTATTTGAGATTCAAATATACCAGTTGGTGCATGCCCTTCAGCTGAGACCTGGTTGTTTTCTTTTTTGTTTGTCTGTTTCATTGTTTTCCTGTACAATTTGGTGACAGCCTTAGCAGTCAATTATAGAACCCAACCTAGGAATTCTTCACAGCATCATTAGCAACTGAAGTTAGATATATTCCTGTGAATTTCTAAGAAAAGACATTAACTTTTGAAAAATGTCTTCCATTTATAACATTAAGGACGATATTTTGAATGTTTTGCTGTATCAAAAATTTGACAGTTATCAGATACACTCCACCTTCCAATATGGCAAACCGCTGATAATAAAGCTGATTAAAACAGTATTACATTTATTCTGTAGTCTTTCTTTAGGTAAGGCCTTAATCAGAAGTCTAATATTGAAAACTAATTTATACACTTGCTAGTTTTGACAGTTATAATTTATACTCTAAGAAAAAGCTAAAATATTTACTCACATTTTCAAAATTGCACCTAATTTTTTACTTTTCTTTATGATAAACTGACTAATATAAACATGGTTCCATTGGCATTTAATCGATAGGCATTAAGTTTCCTATGCGAATTGAATTACATTCAGCAAATCCACACTCTGAAAATATTTTTTAATGTTCAAAATAAGCAAATGTTCCTGCCTGGTGCATCTATATTAGAAATAGGCTATAACCAAAGATTTAGCATCACAAATTAGAGACAATCACGTACAACATTATCTAATGAAATGTAAAAACATTTGAAAAATAGGAACGTGACATCTGGCATTCTTACTGAAGAGTCTCCAGGCCTGTTCTCTAATATTCCATGATGGTGCTTTTCTAACTTATTTGGCTAGCAGAAATATATGGTAAAATATAAATTTCCTAGCTTTACCCACTCTTATCCTAAGAGAATAAAAATGAAACTTGTATATAACAGAGTGCTTTAGTTGTATTAAATTAACACGCTTTTTCTACGCTTGTAAATGCCAAACCTTTTTTTCCATCATTTAAAGTACACAATAAACACCTATAAGTTTACAGGTGGAGAGTTTAGCTTATTAATATTAATACTACAAGGATGTACCATGTATCAAACACAGGAAAAAATATTTTATGTATATTGTCTCATTTAGTCTCAGAAGAATCCTATCACTTTTTTATTCACACTTACTATCATCTTTATATATCTAGTATCTAGCATGGTACCATAATACTATGTAGTACTAATTGAATTTAGCTTGAATTTAATTGAAATTATATTCTAAACTTAATGGTAAAATGCATTTGTTATTCAGTATTGTCAGAAATAAGTATGGGGGTTTTGTGAACCTGTAACACACTTTCCAAACATAAGTTGTTGTTTAAAAGCTAACATTTATCATTGAAACAACTTAGCATGCTCTCTTGCTGGTCCCTTGTGGTCTGTAATTCATATGCTGAGAATAATTATCTTAGAGAGTATTCTGGTAATTTTCCATATTAGGTTTTTTAGCTGACTTATCCTGGTGGTCTCAAAATGAGCCAAATGAGATGAGAGAAAGAGTTTGTTCACATTCTCCTTCCATAGTGGCTGATGAAATGACATTCTTTTTTTTTTTTTTTCCCCTTTTTGTCATTTTTTCGTGTCCGGCAACGGATCGCAACCCTCAGTGTCGCGCCCATACCGGACTGGGACCGGCAACAGGATCGCAACCCTCGGTGTTGCGCCCGCACTTCGCTCAGCCAGTGAGCGGCCGGTCTGTATGTGGGATCCGAACCCTCGGCGGGAGCGCCGCCGCACTCCCAAGTGGCCCACTGTAGCAGTGCACCACCGGGCCGGCCCCTGAAATGACATTCTTAGTACTCAAAGGGCATGAAATAGAGGCTTTATACTGTTGTGCTCTGAACATTCTCCTTTAGGTTCAGTGTGACTGATGGCAGGTCCAGGGATAATGATCCTTGACTTGAATGTAGTGGTTCCCCAATGGAGCTATTGCTCAAGGAAAAGGAAAGTCACAGGGAGTAGGATGTCTCTTAGCAGCTATGACCAGGTTCAGTTCTCTTATATTCACCCCTCCTGATATCCCACCCCTGCCTCCTTGTGCCCTCTCTCCAAAGATTACTTACTGGCCCACTTCTCCTAAGATTGGTACTGTGGGTTCCAGGACTTATTTTTCTTTGTCTTAATTCTGTTTTTAGTCTCATTCAGAAAAGTGGTAGAATAGTTGCTTTATCTTGTTCTGAGAGAAAATATTTAATATTTACTAAATATCACATGTTTTTACAACAGGATATTGCTAGTAAGTAGTAATAATAATAGCTAACATTTACTATGTAAGTTAACTTTAAATCGTATGTTTAAACTAAAAATAATCTGTATTAATCTCTCTCTCCCAATTCCCAAAGAGAGGTAATCATAGTATTTTTCAGGATATTCCATAGATACCACCTTTTTGAGTGAACCTGGCATGAAAGTTATTATTTGTTCTCGGTTCTGTTCTAATTACTTGACATGGATTACTATTACATTAATTTCCCAAATCCCATGAAGCAGATAGTAGTATTATTGTCTTTTTGTGAACAAGGAAATTGTAACAGAAAGAGGTTCTCTAAGTTCATAAAGGTAAGACAGGTATTAAGTGTTGGAGCCAGCATTCAAACCTTGACATCTATAAAAATCTGTTACGGTAGCCTATCGATGTATAGAAAAGGAGCTATGACTCAATTTCCAGTACTATGCACTGCAACAAGTAATTCTTAATGAAACATGTTACCAGCAAGGCAGGGGGGCAGTGGCGGGGGCGGGAATCTGACAGTATAGTATTTTTAAGAAAATCCCTCACCATCTCCAGTATTCATCTTTAGAACTCAATATGACACAAGTGGTTTGAACACTTAAATACTATTTACTACCCAGTGACTTTTTTTTATGTGCTTGTTATCTTCTTCTCTAAAACCAAATATCTTTGTTCTACTGCTGCCCTATTACTGTTTTCATAAAATGTCTTACTGTTTCTCTCAAAAGAGGTGTCTAAAATTATACCACAAGAAAAGGTCAGACATTTCAATAATGTATTACAAATTGTATACAAGTTAATGTTCTGAATCTCATTATATTTGATTTCCAATAAAATATTATATTTTAAATTTTTTTTCAATATTTTCTCCCCAAAATGGTTAATGTTTATGTAATGACCAGCAAATAATTTTATATCTCTGCAATAAAAATTAATTAAGTTTCTGCTTGGAGCAGACAGCTGGCTAGTAGTTATGTTGGCTGCTATCACCAAAGCCTGAGCAGATGAAGAAGGGGGTCTCCCTTGACCTCCAATGTAACAGTAACCCTCATCCCCACCTGCTGTATAGCCACAGCTGCAAAGTTCCAAATTAACTGGCATACTCACACAACACATGCCTGCACACACACACGTGACACTAGAGCGTATCTTCTTCATTATAACAATTCCTACTTGACAATAGATACAGAAGATACATATGATAAAAACTCTATTTGGTAAAACCTTTAAATTCTAAATTACCTTTTCTCTTAGGGTCAATTGCCTGACATTTGATAAAGATCTTTTTTCTCTAGATTCATCTGGATAGTAAGAGTTTGGACTGTTATAGAAACAACGTGCAGCTATGTATCGCCTCTTAGAGAATGAAGATTTTTTCTCCTTAGCTGCTAAAAGGCGTATGCTTCTATGTGGAAAGCATTGACTTTAGCTATTATTTCTCCAGTAACACCCCAAAGAGTATTGCCTTTACACCAAACCACACTTGGCTCTCTCAGTATTAAAAAGCACTTTTCTCTTTATTAGTTATAGCTCTGGGTCCAGCAGTTACTTCCAATTTTTAAGAGTGCAGCAAAAAAAAAAAAAAAAAAAAAAAAAAAAAAAAACACCAAACCACACTTGGCTCTCTCAGTATTAAAAAGCACTTTTCTCTTTATTAGTTATAGCTCTGGGTCCAGCAGTTACTTCCAATTTTTAAGAGTGCAGCAAAAAAAAAAAAAAAAAAACAGTATCCTTCATTGTTAAGTTTGGCATCAGGATATCTTGGGTGAAGTCAAATGGAAGTAAGTAGTGTAACTACCAATGCTTACATTTAAACCTGATACTCCTATTTGCTAACTATGTGACCCCAGACAAAATCATAGCCACAGTACCTCAGATTCTTCAATAACCCTCTTACCCAGTGTTGTTTGAATATCAAATACCAAACGTGAAAGAGCTTTATAATCTATAGAATGCTACACAAATATTGATTAATTTCATTTAGCAGCAATACTCAATAGTCTAAAGCTTAGGACAGTATATCTCACACATGGTGAGACGAGGAAAAGTCCCTAACAGAGTTTTCAATGTTCTTATCCTCCTTAAATCCTACTGGCTTAATGATGGTACAATTCTAATTTTACATAAAAAATAACCATATTGTCCTTGTGAATGGCCATAGACTGAAAAAATCAGTCATATATTAAGCAATTGATTATAGTCTTATATAAAACTATACATCAGCTTTTTTCTGTGCTGTCTTGAAAGACTCCAACTTTCATTCAGTATTCTATATTTTTTATGCAGTTACATCTTATGCATGGGTAAGAAAATGAAACAAAAACCTTAAAAAATGTCTTAACTCATCCATAAAATATGGTAGTTCAACAGCGATTTATTCTGCTCTATCAGAAAATGTGGATGCAAAGATACTCTAAATCTCTCTTGGGTATAAAGATATTTATGTGATGATATGGAGACAGAGACAGAACTGAGAGAAAATGGTCCCTACTCCTCCAGTCACTCTGCATGCCATGTGCTCACTGAGTAAAATGGCAAGTGGAATCTTCCCCCCAAATCTCTTCAAGTGTGTACTGTTGCATTTAAGACAAATTAATTTTTGATATGATGGTACTATATTGAATGGATACTATGTGCCAGGAACCCTACAGGAAATTGGCAAAAGAGTAATTAACAAGATTTTTGCCCTAATGGACTTTACCTTGTAGTGGGGGAGGTGAGGTCAAGAGTGGTCAAGGAAAGCCACTCTAAGGAGGTTAACCATTGAGTTGAAAGGGGAAGAATGAAAGTGAGTCAGCCATGATTAAAGTTGAAGGATAGTGTATTCAAAGGCCCCGCTAAGCAGATACTGAGCATGTCCTCATCTTTACAGGTGCTGATGGGATTGTACAGTTTACAAGTCTGTCAGGACTTCTGTTCTCATGTAGCATATGCTCTAGACAGAGGAGAGAAAATACAAATATAGAAAAAAATAAATAAATGGATAAGATAATTTCTGGCACAAATCAAGAGAGGGAGTGAGGGTATAGACAGAGGATTTAGGCAGGACCTAACTTATGCCTGGATTGTTTGGGGCCTTATAGGACATAGAAGGAGTATGGTTTTAATGCTGTGAGTATCCCTGAAGGGTTTTTTTTTAATGAAGAGTACTACGTAATCTGATTTTGATTTTTAAAAGATGGCTGTGGCTACAAGGTGGAGAATAGCTTGAAGAGAGGTAAATCCAATCATATTAGTGTGGTCTTAATATTTCATTTACAAAACTCCCTCCTGCCATTTCAATTGTATGAAGATTCTCTCTCCTTCTTTCCCCTCCATTTTCCACATTAGTTACTGACCTCGGGGTATTGTGTGACTTGTCTCCTCCAGAAGACAAGTCACACATTCCCAGAAAAGTTTGGAAAGAGGCAAATTCAAATTGCAGGACTGAGCACTTAGCCCTATAGAAGCAACACCTGAGGGACCACATGCCTTGATTCCAATAAATGCCTTGGTGTTAGAATACCTGCAGAGAAAAGAGCCTTAACTGCTAACAGATAACCGGTGAAACTGCTGCATCTGATGAGCCCACAAGGGTCAGATTCTTATGCTAGGCACACTGAATATTGATCCATACAGCAAGAATTATTTTAGGCCCTTGGCTGGTGATTGTGAGGCTGTTAATCTATTGCTCGGGTTAGTCTGTATTGCTCTAGGACTGGGTAAAGCTTTAGTGTGAAGGATTGAAGTGCTGTGAACTGGGAGGAAAGAAATTGATAAAAACAATTGCAACCTGGATTATAATAGGTCTTTGTATTCTCAACCTAGCAATTCTAAATATCCTATAGATATAGGGAAACTACAAAAGACTTAAAGCATAGAAGGCATTAAATGCAATTACTTTGCATAGAAATGTTGCTTTTAGTGCTTCAAGTGGATTGAGAGCAGAGAGAATTAGTAGGTTATTTCATGAAAGTTTCTTGAGAGTGCAAACTAAAAGGCAGTAGGAATGGGAATAAAGAAGACTTGATGGATTCATAGACACTGCAGTTAAAACATAATAGGACTTGGTGATTGGATAAGTTGAGAAAGAGATATTATTTCTTGATTTTTAATTTGGGTAATTTGGGTAAATGTTAGTACCGTTCTGGAAAACAAGGGCAATTCATGTTCAATCTAAAGATTGTTAATTTTTATTGAAATTCATTAATTCTTTGAAAGTACATGTAACATGAAATATGATTGGAAAGTGTTTTGTTTCAGTCTATGGAAGATGTAAAAAATAACTTCAGGAGTATCTGAGACCTTTAGCCTTTCTAAGTAATTTAATTGCCCCTTGGGTCACCAACTGGTTAGTTATTCCAAGATGTAATTTATTTAGAAAAGTCTGACCAGTGGATTTATGTGGTACTGAGTCTGATAAAGATCTTTCCTGGAACCTGAAAGGCATGCCTGCCAGACTTTATTTAGGCTTTAATGAATGAATAAATGAAGCCAAGACTATAGAGTGAGAACTGCCTCTGGTCACCAAATGGTCCATGCCTCTGCTTTGTTTCACTATTTTGAACAGTTGTACTTCTTTATTTCAAATGTGTGTATTCATTTGAGAGGGGTGCCTCAGGGCGTACTTGTTTGTTTGTTAGATAAAACCATTCTTGAAGACAGAACACAGAGATAACAGACTGCACTGCAAGCACATAAAACCCAGGATACCAGATGGAAAATGTCTTAGTTTTGTACTTCTGATTTCCTAAAGTTACCAAAAAAAAAAAAAAAAAAAAAAAAAGTAAACATTCAAATTTTGCTTCTGTTCTTTTCCCCTGTTATGTAAAAACGTGATGGTGAGTTTTTAGAAACAAATCTTGAGAGTTTTAAAATCATAATGCCCCCACCCCAAATTGGTGGTATTATTTTTCTTTATAAAATCTACTCAGCTAAAATATTTTTGATGAGCTTAAATGCATATGAACTATTGCTCTGGAGAATTTCTTAATTGAGTTCTTCATTTTGCACTTTATTGAAATGTGTACTTTGAAAACATTGGTGAAATTTGCCATTTCCCACCTGGCATCAGCAACAGCTGGAGCTCAGACCATTTACAATGGCCTACGCTCATGCAGCACTAATCTAAAGCAAATTCCATATTAAAAAGCTACCTCCCTGCTCCTTTTTCTGTTAAACATACCTAAGGTAAAAGTAAGAGCATAATATTTTATTTAAGCTCAGCTATTTTTTTTTCCTCCTCTTCCCTTTCCATTTCTCTTGCTCTAAAATTATTACTAGTGTTAATGCTCTTAAATGAAATATTTATAGGAAAATGATTTGTTTTAAAAGAGCAGATGGGCCTGTCCTAAGACAAGCTGCTATATTAATAAACATGTGTGGTGCTTTATCAGCAAAGGAGCCTATTTTGACATTTCTTCTGGATGATTTGTATAGCCTATCACTATCACACCTGGTGCAGGGACAATAAATGGGCACTTAATAGTCAAGCAGTGTACGAACACCTTCCATTATAACTTCATTATGTCAGATATAATCATCTATTACTGAATGTCAGGCACTTAATTTATGATCAGTTGCCCTATGGAATTAGTGGCCATACAAATGAATAGTCCATTCATGTCACTTTTCCTGTAAATTTCCTTTTTCTACTGCCAGCTCATTTTTTTAAGCACATGGAATTAAGTTGATATGTTTTGGGATTTTAGAATATAAGATATTTTGTTTTATACTTATGAAATTTGAGAAGAGTGCAAATATGAATCATAAATGATATCAAATTACATATTCAATTAAGTTATTGCACATATGTGTTTAAAATAAGTGCAATTCTTTAGTTCTCCTTTCTAAAGTACTTCAGTTTCATTTTGGTAAGGTGACAATGCTCTTGGGAAAAACAAAACAAAACTTCTCCCTAAACAGCTACTAAACAACATTATGCATATAATTAACAGTACTGCACCATACACTTAAAAATCAGTTGAGGGTAAATTTCAGGTTATGTGTTTTTAACAAGAATTTTTTTAAAAAAGGATTTCTCTCTTAAACAACATTAATAAATATATAATTAACTGTGGCACTATTAAAGGAAATGTACAAGAGAGACAGTGACAAGAGAAGCTTAGGTTTGTAAGAGGAGCTGAGAAACAAAGAGAGCCAGGGAACTAGTACTTTGTAGGCTTGAAGAATTAATGTTCCCTGCTGGCATCTGCAGGACATTCTGGACCTTTTCTTGGACTTAAGAACATGCAGTTAGAACTTCACCTTGTCTATTTTCAAGATCACTAGTAGAGAGATCATTATTTCTTGTGGAGACTCCCACTTGAAATTACTATCTATGAAAAAGATCCTTTTAGAGATGTCTAAACTGCTTTTTATTGAGGACCTTAGGATTGGGGCAATGATAAGACTAACTATATGGGAAAAGAAATCTCAAAGGCTGTTTAGCAATCAATAAAACTATTAGGAAGACACTGAATGTTATAGAACAGGAAATATTAACATTGGATGGTATAAGGATGCATCTACATTAGATATCAATACCATGTTAAAATTGTCTTACACTATTTGAAAGGCTAGAGCTGCAAAAAATGAGGTTCCATCTGGGTCATAATATTACTAACCTGGCTTTCTTCCACCTTAGTTCTAGCTTTCAATGTAAACAGTAGCACTCACGACAGAAACAAGATAGCAGAAGATCATTTAACTTGTTGGAGCTATAGACTTAAAGAAACCATGCATTTTGAAGGGAATATCTTTCACATATAAAAAATGTCATCAAGGAGAAATAAGGGAAAGAAAGACACTAACTAAGGGATAACAAGAGGTTTATTCCTAATATTCTGAAGAATGTAAAAGCCCTGGTACTGTGAGTGAATGCAATTGTAAAGTCTGTTTACAATGATACATTTGTAGTTAGCACGGACATAGCTGTCTCTGAGTTCTACTGCAGACATTATTGACATTAGTGGTCAATAGACACACCAGTCTCTAGAATATCACTTTGACCTGAATGACTGGAAAGCTCATTAAGGTATCCAGGTTATAGGGGAAGATCTTTTAATAACCAACCTAAATAATATTAAAGTTTATTTGGTGAAAACTCATACTGAGGTGACCTAGGGTGGCTCTGGCTGTGACTTTTCAGGGGTGCACCCTTCTTAACAGAACTGATCGAGACTGCTGAACCCTTGGGTAAGTGTAACCAGAATGAAGGTAGAGCTGGCAGCAAGTCTCAGCTGGCTGGCAAAAAATTCCAAAACCTGTAGAGTGAGCTTCACATAGAAGAGCCCTGAGTCAATTCAAATGCTAGACAGTTGAGTAGACCTCAGTTCCTATTGTAACCCACTAGACAGGTACTTTGCAGGGACCTCTGATAATTTATTCTCCTTTCTCCATCACCTTATATGTATTTTTGTCACAGCTTTACTAGGTTGGCCACATCAAAAATCTAGCTTGATCATCTGGAATCTTGTTGGAAAACCTGGATGAACAATCACTTGACTGGTTTAGAATTATTGTTTTCCTCTCCTTTCTCACCAAGAAGTTCATTTAGAACCATAAATAAATAGTCCCTGAAGTGTCTCTAAGACCTCAAGGGGTTTTGTGTGCAACATAAAAACCATTAAATAACATCACCAGCTGGAATTTTAAAGAAAAAAAAGTTTAATTTTATCTTTATCCTCAAACTTATTTTATTTTTACTGGTTATGCCAAGACTAAATCACAAACAGAAACATATATCATGCTTCATAAGTGGTAGGAAAAATCTGGGCTACAATAAAATTTTATATAAAATAACTAGCACAATTCTTGCCCGGGTCATTGGTCCATTTTGCATTAAAAAAAAAATGTGCAAAAGTAAACACTTTGCCTTTTTTGTTTTCAGCTATATTCGTGGTCTTTAAAAACCATATTAGGGGCCGGCCCGGTGGCGCACTGCTACAGTGCACCGCTTGGGAGCGCGGTGGCGCTCCCGCCGAGGGGTCGGATCCCACATACAGACCGGTTCCCGCTCACTGGCTGAGCGAGGCGCGGGAGCAACACCGAGGGTTGCGATCCTGTTGCCGGTCCCGGTCCAGTAGGGGCGCGACACTGAGGGTTGCGATCCGTTGCCGGACACGAAAAAAAAAAAAAAAAAACATATTAGTAAGTAGTCTAGTTATCATCCAACACTGAAATTCTGCTTACTGTCTGCTGAAGGACAAAGGAAATTCAAGAAAATGTACTCAAAAATATTTTTCAAATTTTAAAGTAAAAGAAATGTTAATAAAAGTAAAAAAATCTAAAAAATGCTTTTAAAAAAAGAAATAGCATGTGGTAGAAAGTAGCATAACAGTAATTTGTAATAGCAACATCGAGGAAGCCTATTGTCTAATTATAATTTATTTACAATATATACACTCACAATTAAAACACTACAAATAATATTTACAAATCCTATCTTGAACAGTAATTGCATAATAAATGTCAAATTTAACAGAAAAATTTAAGCTATAGCACCTATTTTAGGCTATAACTAAATAACTATTAAACATAAATAGCTTTCAGTTCAGCAAGAAATGGAATAATTCCAAACTATAAGCTGCTCTCTTTTCCCTCTAGGATATAATTAGAACCATTATTTAATCAGATCCATTCAACTACTGGGAATTTGGGAATAATAATTAGAATTATTTGCAGAAAGTGATTGAAGAATACTTAAAGAAAAATGACAAAGTTTTTAGAATTTACACTTGCCAATTTTATTCCTTATGTTTAACATAGATTGACTGAATTAATCTCTCAATTTTCTAAACTAGAAAAACTATTCATTATATTAAAGCTCCAAAATTCTATGATCTCAGAGAAAAATATTCTATAGGTTCCACTCAAACTATGTAAACCCATTATTGTTTGTACCGTGGGATAATATTGGGATGAAAATGATTGAAACCATGGAGTCAAAAAAGTCATAAAAGCCAAGTGGAAACAATTTAAGTGTAATGTTTCCTTTTTCAAAATCCACTGGAATTTTTTTTCTATTGTTATTTAGAATAGATAGTTAATGATTAATGTGAGAATTTAAAATCTTATTCAATTTACCAATCAAATTTGAATGTGTGATTTTTAGGACATTATGCATGTCTAAAACTATATGAATTTGAAGTACACATAATTTCAAATCAAGAGACATGTAAAACCTGAATGTCTTCTTTATGCTAATATTTTCCTTGAATAACAATGTTATTCTTGAATACTTATTATGGTACTTATTAACATTTCATTTTTAAGTGACTGTATTTATCATAAAACAAATTTATTTCTATGGAACTTTTTAATATGTTCTCTGATTTAGGAAAAAAATGGTTAAGTGATTTCCACTTATTCTGTCATATGAAATCTTTGCCTTTATAAAGATACAATTTAAAATATGACTTTTACTTCTATCCAGCTATAACTGTAGGAGTAATACTAAATAACAGAAGAAAAATTAAAATTTGAGACCAAGCAAATAAAATAAGAAAGATCACCACTGACCAAATGACAGTTCTAAACCTGGTATACTGCTTGGTGTTTCATATTGGTTATTTGTCATTCTTATGAAAACTTGGCAAGGTTTCCTCATTACAGTAATAAGAAGTTGAAGCTTAGAGAGATGAAGTAGTTTATCCAACTATTAAGTGCTAGAGCCCAGAGTCTGGGAAAGATTCTAAATAGTAACCACATTTTATATAGTTAAAAGATATGATAAAAGTTGCAGAATTCTAGTGTCAGGAAAGAAACTATTCCTCTACTCAGTTTCTATTATTGGAGGCCTATGGATTAAACTGACAAAAGACAAATTAACAGAAAAAGTTTACTTACAAATGCAACATATACATGCAAGACGGCTCAATGATGAGTAACTCAAAGGGGTAGTTAGAATTTGGTGCTGAGATATCTAACTAGGTAGGACAAAGGGAGAGGGGAGAAACGCTTCTATGGTTTATTTAGAAAAGATAAGTGGGTTTTTAGGAGAGAAATAGGAGATAAGAAAATTTGTGATAATGTTTTTCTGTACAGGTATGATTGGTCTATCTTCTTCAGGGTCATAAAACTGCCCAGAGAGAAGATTTATAGTAGGTTTATTGTCTTCCTTCCCCCGGGGAATAGTCCCAGAAGTTGATTCATTTCCCAGAAGTTGCTGCTTTTAGGGATGCTCTGAGAAAGCTTCTTTTTGCATCTAATGAATCACAAATATCTTCAGTTTAAAATAATCTTCATACCAACTCTGGAGTTTTGAGTGGCCCCACACTAGTATTTCTTATGAAACAACTTAAAAGTAATGATTATGATAGTCTTCTAGGAAGAAAAGATCACACATTGTTTTCAGTAAATAGGCCTTATTTCCCAGGGTGAGGGTTGGGGGATGGCACTGCATTATCATTTGAAAGTCAAATGAGATGAGGGTTCCATTGATGGAGCTCTCAAATGAAGAGTTCCATCATCATGATGTACTTTGTGCAATTGAGGAGTAGGATTTAGAACTATGTTATTGTTGATAAAGTTGTTTCTCATCAAACTCTCATTACTGTGAATCGTATTACCAAGACCCTAAGCTGTAGCTAAATGAAAAGCCCATCATGATGATATTTAGTAATAATTACACTTGCTGGATTCTATCACAGAGGGAAAGAGAGAGAAATGTTCATGAACCACTTTGATCACCTCATATATAAAGATAAAAATCAAATTTAAATTCAAGAAACCTCATAAACAGTTTCTGAAAAACACAGAGCTATTTTAAGAGCATGTTTACAGTGGTTTAAAATTACTTACCAGGCTCAAAATGAACTTAGCTCTATAAAAAGGAAACTTAGAAATAAACAGGAAATGTTTATTGAATTTCTCATAGCAGTTAAACACTGGTATTATATAGTATTCTATTTAATAGAAGATCGTTGAGCAGGTAAAGCCAAGATTATTCTCCCATTTATTAGTACTTCAAATTTTGTTTATATGATGTAAATTAAAAACTACATATGAATGTGTACAATTGAGTTGCTTTGTTTTAATAAAGATATCGATATCTAATATATAACCATAAATGTCTAACTCTTCCAGTGGAAAAATTGAGGCATCACCAACTGTGTTATTAAAGAATAAGATTTTATCACAGGAAAAACTATAACTTCAGTGAAAGTAAAAATGGTCTGTGCCTTTAATGTTTAAGAAAAGGTCTGAAGATGTTGATTCATTTAATTTCTTCTCTTTGTTATGTTTTATTACAGAGAAGGGAAGAGGGTCGGTTTAATTGAATTTAAAGTGAAAGGCTCTGCGTACAACTTAACTTGCATTCATTTATGTGTATAAATGCCTAGAGCAAATGCAAATAATCTTCCCAGAAATCTAAGTTGAATGTCAGTGAGGCTAACACAAAAGTGATCTTCAGAATCACTTTATACAAAGAACTGTGTTGATAGAGAGTGATTTTCTGTTAAGAAATCTTGATAGGTAGGGTGGAATGGAAGAATGGAAAAGGAAGGAAGGGAATATGTGCTGCAGTATTTAAAACTATCACACCTTATGTGTGTTGCTATCCATGATATTAATTTTTAAGTAAGTACAAAATTTGTAGTTAGATTGTGATTCTTGTATTAACAGAAAAAAATGTATTCTCAAGGTAGTTTTTTTTTTTATAATTGGCATAATTTGTCAGGCTTTTTACTTTTTAATTGGTTTGTTGCTTTTGATTTTGCTTAGGTTTGGTAGATAAGACATGAAAAATTACAATTTGCAAAAAAAAAAAAAAAAAGCAGATCCAGGTTGTCATATAAAGAATAGCATAGTATATTCTTACTTTCTTTAAAGGAATTAACAACTAATTAGTTCTAGTTTGTCTCATTTAACTTTCACAAATACACAGTAAGTGATGGTTAATCTCCATTTACGTATAAGGAAAGGGAAACTCTAAGGCTTTGTGACTGGGAATGACACATTTTGGGTGTACACTTTATTGAGCTTAAGCCTGAGCTCATTCTTCTAAGTCAGAAAGCATCTCCATTTATTGCCTTTAACTGGGGAGACACTGCTGGACTTCTCTATTGTTGCTTTTCTCTTTTTCAGTGTTTATTAGTTACTGTGCTAGGGCCTTTGGGAGGTTATAACAAATGTATTGATTTGTTTGCTTGTTTAGTTTTCTTTGTATCCCCTCTTGAGAATTGTTTCACTAAAAGAATGAGTCAGATAATTTGGGAGGCAGGAATGAACATCCCGTGTTCATGAGTCTGCATCTGGATTGGAAGGAGGGAAAGGTTTAAAAGAATTGATGCTGCTTCTGAAGGATCCTTTAAAATGTGCTATTTGGAGAAAGTTTCCATCTTCACTGAAAAAAGGAGATTGATTGGTTTTTTGCTTGCTTGTTTTCGGTTTAGATTTGTTTTTTAGACTTGTTTCTTCCTTCCTTCCCTCCTGCTCTTTTTCTGTTCCAAGTCTAACAGAGATTTTGTCCTCAAACTTCCTCTAATCTCAAGGAAGAGTAATAACTAAGCTTCAGGTGTACCTTATCATTGTAAACTAAAAATTTACATTTCTTAGGTTTTTAAAGACACATACTCTAGATGTCCATAAAAGGCAAGCCATTATCTAGTCCCTCCCCCTCTTCATTTCTTCATCTCTTGCCTTACTTATTCTAGATCCTCTCCTTTTTCTCTCTCTTCCATTTTGCCTAAATACAGGGTAAACCTCCCTAATCCAGAAACCTGAAATGCTCCAAAATTCAAAACTTTTTGAGTGCCAACATGACACCACAAGTGGAGAATTCCACACCTGACCTCATGTGACAGCTCACATGTTTCATGCACAAGATTATTAAAAATATTATAGAAAATTACCTTCAGGCTATGTGTATAAGGTGCATATGAAACATAAATAAATTTTATATTTAGACTAGGGTCTTATCCCCAAGATATTTTATTATGTATATGCAGATATTCCATAATTTGAAAAAAAAAAATCCAAAATTGGAAACAGTTCTGTCCCCAAGCCATTTCCATAAGGGACATTTCAACCTGTAAAAGTAACCATGAAAACAATGAAAATCCTAGTTCAAACCTTAAACATTTGGAAAGTCCAAGGTATGAAAATCCTTTGTCATAACTGAAAATTGTTGATCTCTACCAGGGCATTCCAATAAGCTAGAGTCTCACTTAAATATTTGTATATAAATTATGTAATTTCTTAAATTTGCATATACATCCTTAGGCCTTAACAAATATTCTCAGGTGATTTTCAAGTCAAAGTCACAGTAGCCTGTACCTTGAGGTATTTTTTTCCCTTGAATTTCTGTTCAACACACCTTTTCATCCACCACTCATTATAACTGAAAATTTTATGTCAGCATCACTAGAGGTTTTGATAGAGATTTTGAGAATGGAAGATGAGAAAAAGGGGTTAAAGAAGGCAAAAAGATTTGTTTTGAAGAATATTTCACACCTGAGGACAGATTCTCTCTGAGGAAAAGAAGGAACACACCCATGAGATAATTTAACCCATGAGGTAAATTTCAAAATTGAAGAATGGAAAGTTTTTCATTATTGGATATAGTAAAAGAAATTATTTATCATGAGGAAAAATAATTTCCATTGCTGAAAACGTATATGAATAGTGAAACCGTTTGTACCTGCCTAGTATTTTCTTGAAAGTTTTAAATTCCTTGCTTCCTAGACATTACTCTTAAGTTTGCACCCATTGTTATTATAATACATACCTGTCCTGAGGGTAGGGTAAGGGTGTGGGAAGAGGCCAGCATGTATGGAGATAGATGACTGAAATTTGGCTTAAGTTGTTTTTAATAAGAGCCAGCAGAGTTGACGCTGGGTATTTTGCAATCATTTGTTTAATTAGCTGAAACTCCTAAGGGAAAATTTTATGAAATGGCAAACTTTCAAAGTCTAATTTAAATCTGTTTTTCTATGTATGACAGAATTTCATAATACAGAAACATTAAAAAGGCACTAGTGGATAAATTCTATACTGTTGAAGCCTTGTAATACCAAAAGCAATAAATTACAGAGAAACATAAAAATAAATTATATGGGTTAAAATATTGTTCACATGAGAGAACTGAGGTAAATATTTGCAGGTGGCTAAGAAAATCATACTTTTTTTTTCTTTACTCCCTCTGTTTTCCTCCTTTCTTGTCCCTGTAGATTTTTCTACATAGATAAATATATAATTAAGTTTACATTCTGTTCTTGTCTGATCATTTTTTCAGTGTACAAGATATTTAATTGTTTTTGGAGCATTTAAAGGGATTTCTCTAAAAGCTATCAAATTTTCATCATTCTCCTTCGATGCTTTCAGAGTTTAGATCTAGGTAGCTGGATGATTGAAAAGAAAACTCAGTTTTCCTCTGCATTTGTGTGCAGACACAAGGACAGCTGTGGACTGTGAGTCATCCTCCCGTTGGAGAAAAAGCATCTGGCTAAAGAGCCATCTTCTCAGGTGTTTTTCTTTAAAAAAAAAAATCAGCTGTATCATTTAGAAAAATCAAAATTTTATTAATGTGTTGATTCCAGATGAATAAAGTCTATTAGGTTTGTGATAATCCTAAGGATAAAAGATAAATTTACTTGAAAACAGTTTGTGTTTTGTATGAAGCTGCATCATTTGCAGTTTTTAGTGGCTGATGATTTTAGTATACTTTTATTGAAAAGATCAGCTAAATAGAGCCTTCTAGTCATGAGTACATATAGTCTACACTGAAGATGATAGTTTATATATTGGAAATTTGAAACAGGTGTTCCACCTCTCGTTCTTTAAGGGCTGTTACAAATTGCTCTCCATAGTAGACTATGAGGTTTTCTTCATGACCTATTTTGAAATTAATAAAATAGGTTGCAAACCAGAATGTTTAGTAGGATTTTTCACACATGTAAGACAAAAAAATTGCAACTTAAAATTCTTGCAATTATTACCTCTATATTACTATTAGTCCTCTATATTACTATTGAGAGACTCAAATGGAAAAAAGGGAATAAAGAGCACTAGCAGATTAAATCTTTCAAAATGCGGGTCTAGGTAGGAAAGGTATGATAGGAGAGAAACAGACTGATTCATTTTTCTTACTATAAAACTTGTTTCATTTTCTTCACTCTTGGAAATTGGCTGAGGTTGATGTCATTTCTAAGTATATTTCTAGATATAAACTTAACAAATATGCAAAGTCATGTAGCAGAGACTGCTGGATGTTTAGCAATATGTTTTTCCTTCCTTCTGCAGTTTTGAACCCCTTGTTTTTAGCTGGATACTTAGCTACTAGAAATAAAGACATTTTCCAACTTTCCCTTAAGATAGTACGTCTTGACCCATGGTATTATAAATAAAGGTGATGTGTTAAACTTCCCGGAAATGTTCTTGAATGAAGGTGCCAATCTCCAACCCTTTTTCTTTCCTGTTGGCTGGTATGATATACTAGAAGAGCCATTACAGATCACAGAGTAGACTCTATGAAGGCAACACAACATGATAAAAGATGCTTGCTTCCATACCAGCTCTGGAAACCTGTTTTTCCTTGAAAGAGAAATAAAATGATCCTTTGAATAAGCCATTGTTATTTTGGATTTTCTTCCACTAACATCCAGACCTAATCCTATTATAATCTGCATAAGATCCAATAAAAATGTCACTAAGTAGACTATGCCTATATCACATTCATGAGTGTCTCCCTCCCTCTCAGAAATGGATCAGAATTGGGGGGATGATATTTGTATGTGTGTGTTTTCTGTTTCATCTTTGATTCCTATTTGATTGTTTTCTCTTTCTATGCTAGTTTTTTTCTAGAATGTATCAATTCCTAACAGTAAAACAAAAGTAGCAGTCAAAAAAGGGTTTCAGAAAAAAATTAACTAAAAAGTACATATATTTACTTTTTTTTTCCTATAAAAAATGGGAAAAGACTGCCTGAAAGTGAATAATAGTAATTGACAATTTCATAGTGTGAACACTGCTGCTTTAAAGCTACTCGTGGTAAGCTCCCAATTCATTCCAATTGTCCTTGCCTTAATGTAGACCCTCTTCATCTCTTATCTCTGTTGCTACAACAGACACAAACCAATTTCACTTCTTTTGGACTGTTTTCCTCTCTTTGTCCATTTCCCTTGTGCTACGGTACATTTATGTCTCTTTACCACTTAACCACACACTGTGCCATTTATTCTTTACATGTCAATCAAAAACAACTGAACTGTTAGTTGCTACAGAACTAATAGGTATATAGTAGCTACCCATTAAATATTAAGAAAGAAAATGGAAGGGAGAGTAGGAAAGATGGAAGTAATTTTTCTTAAAGTAAGCCAGCTTTCCTATTTCTGTTCATTTTAAAAAATTTATGTGGATAGGTGCAGTCATCAAACACAATTCTAGTCTGTTCAAATAAGCTTTTTTAATTACAATTTTATGTTTTGATAGTCTGTTTTTTGTTTGTTTGTTTTGCATTTTAGTTTTCTTTGATGCATAAAATCTCTTGGAATGCCCCCTCACTTTTTTTTTTTTTTTTTGGACAATACAGGAAATATGAAGAAATTTGAGGTCTCCCATTATATTTTTCTCTTCCTCTCTTTTATTGACAATGATCGTTCTCCAGTATGTTTTAGTTAATGGCCCAAAATTTGCACAGTGGTGTTGTTATCCCTTAATAACAGAAATAAATGACTTTAGTGGGAGGCATGGAGTTTGGGGGAAAATCAGAAGAGAATTGGGATATAGTAACACACTTAAACAGAGACAATATAGATGCTTATATCATTGATATTAACCAATTATAGCCAGCAATTTCTTATACCAATACTACTTCTATAAATGTGCGGTATTCAGTATGTTTTTATAGCAATTTTTGGCATGATATTCTGTTTTCAGCAATTCTTCCACTCGTTTGTTGCTTGCAAGATTTCATATTTACATGAAGTCCTTTTTATTGAAAAGTTACATATGTTCATGTGGAACATATTAAAAACAAAGAATAAAACAAAATAATTACCTATATACTTCCCAGAGGTTACCAATATTGTCATGTTAAGTTTACAGCCATCTAACCTTCTGCTCTGTATGGGAATCCTACTGAACATTCTGTTCTGCAACCTTTTTTACTAATTTCAAAATAGGTCTCATATTATGGGTTATATAGGACAATTTTGATTAGTTCATATTCCAAATAACACTATAGTAAATATTCCTTATTAATTATGTGATTATATGTTTTTGCATGTTCATGATTGTGTCCTTAAGACTAAATTCCTAAGTAATGAAATTTCTATAGTGAAAGATAAGAAACAAATAAATAATAATGGATAAACTAATTGCCCTGCAGAAGAAGTATTATACCAAGTTTCAAACTAAGCAGCAGTGTATAGGGGAGGAGGGCTTTCCCCCAAACCTCACCAACTCTAATGCCGTTTAAAAAACATGTGACAATTTAAGGGAAGGAGTGTGTACCACATAGAGGTAGATAGGCTTTTTCTGTGAAGAATCATTAAACTTTTATCTTAGAAGCCTGTTTAGAAGTCCCAAATGGGAAATTATATTAAATGAAATATATAAAGTATGTTTGTATGTATGTATATATATGTAGTGTTAGAGGGGCAGAGTTTTTTTTAAGTCATGTCTCTAAAATTTTATCTTACAAATCAGTTTCATTTTTATGTAGATATTTTAGTTCTAATTCTGAAGCCATACGTATTTGTTTCCCAGTGCTGTGTAACACATACCACAAATTGTGAAGGCTTAGAACAACAAATTTATTCTCTTCCAGTTCTGGAGGCTAGAAGTCTAAAGCCCAGGTGTTGGTTGGGCTATGCTGCCTCCTGGGCTCTAGGGCAGGATAGCGTAATTAAAATACACTGAGGGTTTTCTGAAACATGCTACCAATGTCACAGGTGTCTAGATCATGAAAGAGGCAGTGAAGGAAGTTCCACTCCATTCAGCTCTGTTCATACCAGTATTTAGATAAATATTTTATGAAGCTGTCTAAATAGTTTATAACTGAACCAACTCTCATAAATAGGAAGTATATACATTTTAACAAAAGTTATACACAGTGAAGTTATGATAGTAATAACCAGTTTTCTTCTAATGAAATGTCTCAGCCACTGTTGTAAAAGAATTATTCCTTTTAAACTGGTCTGGATTTCTTTTCTTTTCTGTACTTGAAATTGTTCTTTTCTCACAGTAGCCTCCTTGGCAATGTCACTTTCTTTTATTAGGACTCTTATTACTATTTGCAGAAGTCCCAGTCTGCTTATAAAGATGCTTGAATTTCACTTTAAATCCAATGATTTTTAGCAGTGCATTACCAATGAAGTATTGCTTCCTTAGGGCACAAACATCTAGATACTGTCTGCTATCCTTACTAGCCAGCTTCAGTGCTGAAGCTCTCTGTATTATTAGGATAGATTCCAGTATGTGTTTTCTGCTTTTTTTTTTTTTTGACAAAAGGCATATTTCATATTATTTTTTCTGTAATATGGTTCAAAAACTGGATCCCCTTTCTCCCATCGGGCACAAGCAGGTATATCTTGACTCTTCCTATGTAACTCCCTTAAATATTCTTCTCTCTAGAACAATTTTTTGAGGGGTCTTTTTTATCCATTTTACATATAAGCTATGTGTAGCATTTAGAAACAGTTCTGTATCTTCTGTTTCTAGTCTCTGATTTTGTCTTTAAGTTAAATTTCCAATTCTTTCTTACAAATACTATATTCATTTAATATCTAAATGCCAGCTGTGACTTCATTTCTTACAAAGAGAAATGCAATCAACATAACCAAACACATTTAGTTTGTTACTAATTTGAGGACTGCTTCAAATATTTTCATATTCCAGTAAACATTGCCATGGGTATGTTATATATAAACACATTACATGTAAACAGAATGCTTTTGCAAAACAGATTGACTTGAAAAATATTCACCCAAATTATCACATAATATAGGAAATTCAGGCAGATTTTCAGTATTATTAAGACAATTTTCTAAGGGATGTTATTTTCCTAGCTCTGCCCATCATAGACATCAAAATCTTCACTCCTAATATATATATATATATTAGGAGTGAAGATTATATATATAGTGTCTCCTGATACAGGTCTTGATGTAACAATAACTGGAGGGAATTCTTTAACTCAGAACAATGTGATTGTCAATACACTTCTCTTATACTTATTGAACACATACCATGGGCTGTCTGTACTATGTTAAGCACCTTATGCCTATCATATCCTTTTAACTTCACAATAGGTTGAGTTGTTATTATTTTTTTTTCCGTTTTACAGGTGTAGACATTGAATCTTAGAGAAATTAAATAATTGAGTTTCTTGTTCTAGTTTTAAATACTATTATTCAATTCACTACATACTTATTGTCAATGAACTATAAGGAATAGAATAGGTTCTGATATCAGATGTTAGACTTTTTTTTACCATTCTTAGTGAAATCATAAATTTAACTTTAGTATATAAGTAAATAGTCTTTATCCATTTTAGATTCTGAGTCTAATTTTGTTGTAGGCCAAAGAGTTCAAGATCTGGCTGGAAAATTATATTGTTAATGACAGATAAAATGACAGGATAAAAACACTAGCTCTCAGTGAACTCTAGACAGCATTTTCTCTGCAGCATTTTAACTTAAATTAGATACTATACTTGGGTAGGGCTATTACTTCTTTATAATGGCATTAAATATCTTCCATGTTATGTAAGAATTTTACTTAAGGGGAAATTCAAATATAGAAGGAAAATTTTAAAATGTTGTTGATAGACCATTTAGACAGTATCACCTGTGGATCAGCGAAAGGGAAGAGAAAAAAAATACCTTCAGGTAGAGTTAAATAATAAATCACTCACTCTTGAGATAATACTGTTGTTGAAAACTCAGTCCCCTTGCCTGGCCAGTTAGCTCTGTTGGCTAGAGTGCAGCCTTGTAACACCCAGGTCATGGATTTGGAACCCCTTGCCGGCCAGCCACCAAGGGGAAAAAAAAAAAAGAATCATGAAAATTCAGTCCCCAATATATGTATGGGTATGGCAGTACCTTGAAAAAAGTACATTTTCTAATAATGAAAGTGAATTAAAAATTGAGCAGAATGACATTTTTAATCATTTGACAGTTGAAATTTGATTTAAATGCCTCATGTCTATTATTTGTGTAGAGGTGTGATTTTATCCTATTGTTTTTTAAATCATGTATGTTAATATATGTCTCTCATCTGTTTTTTTTTTAATCGTGATTTATCTGAATGGTAGAGAAATTATGTAGACTTTTAGTAGTAACTTAATGAGCAGAGGTATATAGCTGAAAAAGGGAAATATTCATTTCAAGAGCATTTATTACATACCAATATTGTTAATAACATGTTAAGATTCTTGATCCGATACATAAGTATCATTTTGAGGGGACAGTTACTGTGGACCAACTTCAGTAGATATTTGTTAAGAATATCATTCTAGGTTATTATTTCCTGAAATTGTATTTTAAAGATATATATTTTTTTCTTTTTGAAATATTATATAGGCCAAACCTCTCTAATATCATGTGAAATTGTTTATGTATTGTTGGCATAATATAATGCACACAATGGGTTTACTTTTTTAAATCTTGAAAGGTACTGTCAACATACAATAATAAAGACATGTTTTGCCACACACCTAGAAAAAAGATTGGCATCGTTTTTAGTTCGTCCAGAACTGAATATGTAATTCTGTATGTGTTTATCAAGAAAAAAATGCCATAACTAAAATGTATATTGTTAGTGTCTAAATTTTTCCAAAGCAATTAAAATTTAGATGTCAAAGTTTACATGTTGGGAGGCCTTCAGGATGGAAGATAACATAATTGAGGGCGGCCATATTACTGTACTTATTTATTTGTTAGAAACATTTCTAAAAAGATTTTTTTAAAAAAAAGAATGTTTGTCTCGTTTTCTCTAAGCTCTGCTTAGTTAACACTGATATTACATTTGTACATTTAACTATTTAGTTCAATAAAAAAACTTTTTTTGGAGTAGATGCCACAGTTAGTTTATTTAGTATGTATAGTAAATTTAGTTAGAATGTATAACATTAAACAGGAAAAAACCTTTATGAGTCAAGTCTCAAAATGTATAGAATTACCAAGTAGGTATTTTTGTCCATAGAAGAATTTTGACCTCAGCTTCTTACTTTTTAAATACACATTTAACTCCTCTCTTTTGATATCACCAGCTACTGGCTAGAGAAGAAACTTTTCCTGGAGAGGTGTCACCTTTAGCAGCTTATCCTTTTTTGCATTTTTATTCTTAAATAACAAAATATCTGTAATCTTGACTCTCCCAGACAAGACTTAAAATCCAGTCTTCAATGATGGCCTCGAGCAATTAATATCTCTTAAAGAAATATAAATGTAGAGGGTGTATATAAACCAATGCCTACTAAAGATCTTTAAGTACATTACCTAATGGTTTTCATATTTTAAAATGCAGAAGCATTATCTGGTATGCAGATTCCAGGGCTTATCTTCGATATTCTGATTCTTCAGGTTTATGATAGTGAAACAGCATTTTCACCCTTGTTACCTAATCTGTTAATGGTCCTTAGGAACAGCTCACCCAAACTATCATGGCAATTCACCTCATATGCCCTAAAGGGGACTTCTAGTAAAACTTCACCAAATAAATATATGTATAATATATATACACAATAAATAAGGGATGAGAAACACAAGTCTGCCAACTTTTTTAAAAAAAATTTTCCTAAGTAAAAATATAAATTGTGTATATTTTTTCAAAACTATTTTTGGCATCATTTCATAAAAAGAAAGGATATTTTACACCCCTCTCCAATGGGGAAAGGAGAATAAAGGTCATAGGTTCAGAATAGAGGCTGCTGTTATGAGTTCTGGTAAAAACCGTAGTGGTAAAAACCGTACGTGTTCCTGGGCTGGTGTTTAAGAACTACTGCATTAAGTCAGTTACCGATGCTGTCTTTCTTGACATTCCTTATGACTCATTCTCTGCTTTTATACTTACTATCAGGCTGGCTGGTTTGTTCAGTTCGTTAGAGCACTGTGTTATAACACCATATAACACCAAGGTGAAGTGTTCAGATCCCCTTACCGGCCAACTACTATTAAAAAAAAAAAAAACCTAAAAAAATCCCCAAATATTCATACTATAAAATTCAAGTTTTTAATGAGTTTGGAGGAATGCAGTATTTTAACATTCTATTTAAAGTTTTTAATGTTGTAGCATCATATCAGCATTCTTTCTTCGCTAACTAGCTAGCAATCTGTATCTCCACAAAAGTTTTGCTTTTTTTTTTTTCCCCTTTTTGTCTTTTTTCGTGACCGGCAACGGATCGCAACCCTCAGTGTCGCGCCCGCACTGGACCAGGACCGGCAACGGGATCGCAAACCCTCGGTGTTGCGCCCGCACCTCGCTCAGCCAGTGAGCGGCCGGTCTGTATGTGGGATCCGAACCCTTGGCGGGAGCACCACCGTGCTCCCAAGCGGCGCACTGTAGCAGTGCGCTACCAGGCCGGCCCCAATTGCTTTTTAATTTTTGCAAAAGTGCATTTCTTGTGTTTCTTTCTCAATTTGCTATTTTCGTTTTCAACTAAAAATGTATATTGTATGTTGTAGCCTTGATGCCTATGATTGCATCTTTTAGAAAAGAAAAAGTAGTTCTCAATTACAATTTCAATATATGAGCAATAGTTTTTTGTTTATTTTTATTTGTTTTTCCTACTACTGCATTAAAGGTGATAAGAAAAAGAAAGTTTGAAGTTAAGGACTATTTAGGGACTAAATATATGTCTTTAATAAATATCGTCATTTCATTAATTTGAAAGAAAGTGAGCCAAGATGCCAGGTACCATTGGAGCTTTAGTAAAGAAAGAAAGAATGCTGGGCTGTGCTCAGAGTGGCAGGGAGCCCAGAGCTGCCCTGAAAATGGGGAACAGCCCCAGGTGTGGGTGTGGTAGAGCTTGTGTAGTGCTCCAAGGGCTGGCTGATACCATCAAGGAGAGTCATTATGCTAATGTGGATGGGGTGGGAGAACTGCATCCTTGCGGAAGCAAAAGGGGTTTCTGTTTAAGTCAGGAGGCTTCTCCTAAAGGGGAAGAGGGAGGAGAGGGGAGGAAGGGGGGAGGGGAGGAAGTGGGGAGGGAAGGATGAGGGGGTAGGAGGAGGGTGGCACCATTTTGTACTTGGGCTTGTCTAAAGTGGTGCTGGTTATGTTGCAGGTCTATTAGTATGTTTCCATATTGTTTGTGTGTGTCTGTGCTGTTTTCTAACACTACTTGTGAACTCAATTTAATTCTAATACTTAACAGAGTTAGCACAGACCCCACAGGGTAAGAGCTGGGTATCACAAGACTGCCCCCATTTCAGACACAAGCCACCTGCACTTCTGCCTGGTTGACTTCAAATTCAGGGTTTCTCACAACCACCCATTTGGTTCAGTAGAATAACTCACAGGACTCTGCAAATTACTTTACTTATTATAAAGGATACAACTCAGGAAGAGCCAAGTGGAAGAGATGCTCCGACAAGGTACGGGAAGCACACAGAGTTTCCTTGGCTTTTCCATACACTCCACCCTCCCAGCACCTCGACATATTCACCAACCCGGAACCTCTCCTAATCTCCTTGTTCAAGAGTTTTTATAACCCAAGCTCTAATAACCCCTCCCCTACTAGGAGGTTGGGGGTGGAGCTAAAAGTTTCTACCCGTGTTTGGTAGATAATTCTGTGATAATCCTGTATTTGGTCTTTCTAGTGACCAGCCCCCATCCTGAGTCGCCCCATTAGCATAAACTCAAGCATGGTTGAAAGGAAATCTTTATAAATAACAAAAGAAATTCCAGTGGTTTTAGGTGCTCCTTGTCAAGAACCAGGGATAAAGATCAAATCCGTTTTTTAGTATAACATAGTTTGATAAGGGGATTGAAATATTATTACTTAGATTATCCTCTCCCAAACAAACTTTCACAGTGTTTTTGCTGTCCTATCATTTGCTAGTTATTTTATGTTCTACTACTTAATTTCACTTTTTGCTGCAGACCTTTAGTATGTTGGCTGTGAAAATACTTGGAAAAATGAAAATAAAACAACAACAACAAAAAAGGTAATACTTGGAAAAATTAAAAAGTACTTTCTGTCCAGAAAGTATTATTATTATTATTATCATTATTATTATTATTATTTACTACATTTTTCTCCTAGAGACACAAAAGAGGCATGTATGTGTCCTCAGCCTCTTACCCTCTTAAAGTCACCTGGTAAAGCAGTTTCTCTTTAGCTACATAATTTTCATTCCTTAAATTGATGTTTACATATGGTTTCTAATATGTGAGATTTATTCTTACTTTCCTGGTTTCCCAGTCATAGTCCCAAAGGACAGGCTTCATTTGTAAAGCTCAACAGGGGAGAGCCAAATGTGGGAATATGAGCTATTCCTGAACACAATTGTTTTTATTTATAGTCTCTTTTCTGTAGCCTGTACTTAAGAGATCTATTACTTGACATTGAAAGCATATCTATCTTTTTGGGTAGTTATGAATGTTGATACATTATAGCTATCATTTGCAGATATGGTTTAGTTTATTTTCTAAGAAATCATCTATCTTTGCATGTTTACAAGCCAGAGAATCTGGGAATTTATTGGCTCTTTATTGGTAGAAATGCATATGTGTGTAAATATGCATCTATTCATGTGCATTGGAAGGAGTGCTGAAATTGTAATGGAGGGCATCTAGAGAGTTTAGTGGACAATACCTTCCTCACAAAATTGAAACCAAAATTACAAAACAAAAACACTATCTAATAACCAGGTCTTGGTTTCTTATACCATTCTCTGATAAGAAAAACCAGGTTCCTTGGATAAATGGCTGATTCTAGGGCTTGGACAGGAAATATGTAATGTGAGCATGGAGAATCTTGTAGCACCAGAAAGTAAGGAAGTGCTCAAAAAATAAAATGATGGCAGTATAACACAGAGAGACCAAAACAGCCAACCCTAAAAATCTCCCATGTCCAAAGGAGAAACAATTTGTGCAACAAATTAAATAATGTAATATTGTATATAGCCTAGAATATAAAATAAATATTCATGCACTCATACTGATCCAGATAAATGACTGAATAAACAAGTCAATAGAGGAGGAGAGGCAAATCTCCTGTAGAAAAGAATTACAACTAATTTGCGTAGATACTCTCTCCTCAGTGAGATGGAGCTTAATTCCCACTCTTTCAGTGTGGGCTTCACTTGGTAACTTGCTACTTAAGAATAAAGTATAAGAAGAAGAAGAAAAAAAAAAGTTGTGTTGGAGAATCTTGGGAAATACTTCTTTAGTCAGGTGATTAACATTAACCTCGTCACCAATAAGTCGTGTTAATACAGTAGCATATACTCTTGATATGATGTGATCAAAATGGTACTTCACCTGTTTGGTCATCCTTCCAAAAATTGACAATTCCAATATAACCATGATAAAATGACATCAGACAAGCACAAATTTAAGCACATTCTACAAAGTAGTTGACCAACTCCTCAAGATTGTCAAGGTCATTAAAAACAAGGAAAGTACAGGAAAGAGTCACACACCAGAGGAAGCTTAGGATATACAATACTAAATGTAATGTGATTTCCTGGATGGGATCCTGGAACAGTAAAAAGACATTAGGGAAAACTAATGAAATTCAAATAAACTATGGAGTGCAGTTGATAATAATTTATTATTATTGATTTATTAATTGAGATAAGTATACCATAGCAATGTAAGATGTTAATAATAGGGAAAACTGGGTGCTGGCCCTATGACAAATCTCTGTATTTTCTTTTCAAATTTTGTGTATTAAATTAGAAACCACTTTTTTTATTTTAAAGTAAAAATTAAAAAGAAAGAAAAAGAAAATAACATTCTGAAGGTCTCACATTCATAGAGCTGACAATATTAGTCTTTGTACTGAAGTATATTTTTTAGAAGTAGTCAAATTCAGAAAAAACTTTGAAGAACATAATTTATTTGTTTGCTTTCCCACAGGTAAGAATTCTGATTGAAAACATTGTTTAGTGAGTAAATTGACTATCTATAAAGAATATTGATATATTGATAAGGAATATTGAAAAAGATTATTTTTTCACTTTTAAAAAATTAACTAAGACTTTTGAAAATATTACAACAGATTTCATTATGTTCTCTTTAATATCAAATTCTTGTTATTAAAATTCATAAATGGGCTGTGTGGGGACCTTAACAACTCACCTTAAACCAAGTAAAGTAGTTCTATAAGGGTTATGACCTATGAATGAAGAAAGGATTACTTGCCTAACAGACACTTGAAAGATGATAGATGTCATTTCTTTCTTTTTTTCAGTCAACATTTATTGAATGTTTACCAGTTGATAGACTCTAGGGATACAAACCTCTTCCCTAATATCCAGTAGTGGGCATATAATTAATAAGAGCAGTTAAGTACACTCTGTATCTGTGTTCATTGAGAGCATTGAAAAAGGAGTCATCAATTGCAGACTATAGGGTACAGTTGAAAAACGTTTACCAGAGCAGGTGATTCTAGAGCTTAAGCATATTTCACCATGCCCAAAGATCAGGGAAACCAAAGGCATGGTCAGAGGCATGAAGCAATCTCTCAAATTCAGGGAACTGCTAGTATCCAGAGAATTTCTTAATCATTCTGGAAGTAGAAAATTTATAAGAGAAGAGGTTCTATTAAGAGAAAAGCCTGAAAATACAGGCATATACCAGGTTATAGGGGGCTTTAGAAATCAAGCTAGAGTTTTAAGTAAGAGAATAAGATAATCAGATCATTCTAATATTAGTTTGTCAAGGAAAATGAAGTTGGCTTACCTATCAGAATGTCTCGGGAGGTTTTAGCTTTCTGCCAGCCCACCACTGCTAATTTCCTCCACTATGATAAAACAATCTACCTAAGAGAGGTGTTACAATCAATGGCCCTTAAATGTAATGGGGTAGAAAGTTGAGAAAAGCTTCAGAGGGTGTAAGATTGTAGAGGAAGGTGCTGGACAACTGTTTTAATAGTCCGTGTGAGAGGTCTGCATTAAGGTTTAGTAATAATTACAGGGATGAGGACAAATGTGAGAAACTTTGATGAGGCAGAATCATGCAGAACTTGATCATTGATAAGTGGTAAGAACAAAGAAGAGGTCACAAATAAAGAACCTGATAGTAGGTATTTTAGTCTTTGCAGGCTACATAAGGTCCCCATCACTACTCATTTCTGTGGCTGTATCTAGGAAGCAGCCAAAGACAATATGTAAAGAAATGAGCATGACTGTGTTCCAATATCTTTATAAGTAGTAAAAGTTGAATATCATAATTTTCACAAGTCAAGAAGTGTTACTCTTTTGTTTTTTTATTTCCAACTATTACAAAATGATAAAAACATTCCCTACTTGGGAGCTGTACAAAAACAAATAGTGGTCAGATTTGTCCCAAGGTCGTTAATTTGATGACCCTTGATCTAGAAATAAGTCTGGCCTAGAGATAGAAATATTTTGTTAACAACGTATAGAGAGATGTCTAAAATGATGGCTGTGAATACAATCACCCCTTTGGACTGATGAAGAAAACACTGTGGCTAGGATATGGCTAAGGGACCACCAGAATTTAACGTATAGGAGTCAGTAAAGAGATTTTTGAGGTAAAATAAATCCTAAGTTATAACAAATAACTCCATATCATTATTTTATACATGTATTAACTGTATGAATATATGTGTGTATACTATACTGTGAGCACTTCTGGGCTCATCTAATTCTTTTGTGTATTTATCAATGCTTAGTGTACTATCTGGAATACCACAGGCATTTAAAAGTGTATTTAAGTGATGGATGGTTAGCAAAATTTTTAAAAACTATTATTTAGAGCTAGTTGATTTACCACCTAAAGTTGTTTTGTTTTTTGTTTTTTTTCTACGTATTAATTTAGATAAGCAGAAAGGAAGCTAAAATAAATACTTAGAATCTTTGAAGTAATTTGCAAATCAAGTAATAATACAAGTATTAGCAATGGTAATATAGCAAATTAGTGGCTAAATTTAATTTTCTTGTATTCCAGTAATGATAGTGTTAAATGTTTTTGTTTTTACTCTTTCCTTGATGGTGAAAAGTGATTATGTAAAAACATATTCATTTATAAATCATTAGGTAGGTTTTAGTGGACCAAACTCTACATAACCCCAGTTCCATTTTTCTCTTTCCCATTTGTAAGCTGTCAAAAAGCATGACATAGAAACAACAGTAACCTCATGCAGTTCTATAAGAAGCAGAAGAAATTCAAATGTCAATACATTTAAAAACTATCAGAACAAATTTATAACTTAGTTCTAATTAAATACTGGAAGATAACTGTGATTATGGATCTGTGATAATGATCTATTTCTGCAGTATATAGTATTAAAGTGGCATTATTCTTACTAAAAAAGGAAACCACTAAACAGAGAGTTATCTCATCAGTGAAATCAATTTTAAGGAAAGCAAGTGCCTTATTATTCATCTTAAAGAAATAAATGACATTACCTTTTTCTGATGTATGTCTGTATATGGTTATAACTGCTTTTAGGTTAATAACATAACACTATACTAAAAGCCAATGGATTTTTTTTCCCAAAAGAGAAATCCTGTACTTACCTGAAAAAATAGAAATAAAAGTATATATGTTCACTGTTTTGGAACAAAGCTTCTAAGTACAGGGTATATTTCAGAATTATTTGTACAGAGTTTTGATTCAGTAGGTTTGGGCTGGCTGGCCATTGTTAAAATCTCCCCAGGTGTTTTTTAACATAAAGTTCAATGTTAAGAAACACAGTTGTGTTATGTGTGCGTGCATGGGCACGTATGTTTGGTTTTGTTCCCCGTCTGCAAGCAGCTTAGGACAACTAACTAAAGAGTAGCCCCACTTCTCCCCACCCCCTTTTTTTGTCTTTTTCCTTAACAACATGGAGATTAACGTAAGCCTTTTTACTTACTAGCACTGTCCAAAATCAAATTATCAGAGTTGGAAAGAAATGTGGAATTGTTTGCATTACTGATTGGAAAATGAACACATTTGCCCACAAGCAGAGATAGGGTAACAGCAGCTGCCAACTAAAATCCTTTTAACTCTCTGGATCTGGGTGGAGTAGAAGACTTTCATGATGCTGGCAGAAATACAGCGTGCAGATGCCAATATCTGGGCCCTTTTGTTGTTGCCAGTATCATACAAACCTTCTCATCCACTCTACGCCATCTGTGATACTTCCCTGGGGTGATATGGCTAAGATTTGTCACTGAAATGCCCCATTCCAGTGCAGTCATCTCTCAGAGTGACTTCAGGTTATTAATAGCTGCCATGAGAGTGCCTGTCATATGGCAATTACTCTTCTGGGTACTTTATACCTTCTCAATTAATGATAATCATAATATTATGAGATAGCTGTTATTATCACTCTATTACAAATGAAAAAACCAAGTCTCAGCAAATGTAATGTAACTTAGCCAGCGATAGAAAGTAATAGAGCCAAGATAGGAATCTAATCCTATCTAATGTTTGATCTAATCCTTAAATCTTTCCCTTTTTTCCTAAGCCATACTGCCAAATATTACCGTTAAATCACTCATTATTTTGTGTCAAAGTGAAAAGTATTTCTGCATATGAAATATTAGAATCTATTTCTTAGTATAGTGAGGATATACAGTGCTTCTTTGTACAAGAAGACACAATTTTGAAATAGCGTAAATGTAGCAGGGCAATTGTGTATCCTGTTTTAAAAATATATAATTCTAATTAAGAAAACCAGCCTCAAGATTACCAGGGAAGAACCTGGGGAAGGTGGGAGCAGGAGAGTATGTCATGATTGTTAAAAGTAAGGACTTTAGAATCAGGTATGTATTTGAATGCAGAATCCAATGCTTCCAAGATAGGAACTTGAGCATCCGGGAAATGGGGATAATAGTTTCACAGGGTGTTGTAAAGATTAAACAAAATAAGGTGTCGGTGACGGGCCATAATAATCATATACAGTGTATATTGACAAAAAAAAAAAAAAAAGATTAAACAAAATAATATAAGTTATCATTTTAGACTAATGCTGGATGATGGGTTAGTGCTTTTAAGTGTTTGTTTAGCAAATAATTCTGAAAGACTAGATTATAGAGTGCTTAAATGAAAGAATCAAATGGTTGGAAGATGAAATTCAGTCCAAAAGCAGCATGCTTAGCAACGGTCTTGACAGAGCCAAGTCAAAATAGACATAAAGATGATACCTTTTGGATAAGATAGGGTTGTTATTGTCTATTGGTGCATAATTACCCTAAATTTAATAAAATGAACTATCATTTTATTCTGCTCATGAGTTCTGGGGTCCGTAATTCATCTAGAGCATAGTGGGATTGGTTTTTGCTCCACCATGCCTTTTGCTTCAGCTGAGAAGACTTGAAGACTGGAGGTGAGTTGAGTTGAGTGGAGTGGAATCATGTGAGACCTCTTTCACATACATGTCTATTGCTGGGGCTTGATTACTTGAAGTCCAGCCCTATCTGGAAACTGACAACTGGAAAACCTATATGTGGCTTTTCCATGTGGGATTGAGTTCTCCCAGTATGGATTCTACTTTCTGAAAGGAAGTGTCCCAAATTAAAGCTTCTAGACCACAAATGTTCCAGGAGAGCAGTAGAAGCCACACAACCCTTGTTGCCTTAGGCCTGCAAGTCATGTACTGTCACTTCAGCATCATTTTACTCATACAAGGCAGTCACTAAGGACAGCCACGATTCAAGGGGAGAGGAATTACATTCTCCCTACTGATGAAGGAATGGCAAGGTAGGGCAAGTGGGTTTCTTCAGGACTTAGGGGGTTACCGTGGCATGGGTCTTTCAGTTTTAAAACTAGGAAAGTCCCAGGAAAACCAGAACAAGTTCGTTTCTCAATGACAGGGTCACATTCATAACAGCTCTAGAAATTGTTGTTGCTCAAAGCTACAAATTCATGGGCTCTATATCTGAGACTGCCAAATTCAGAATTATTGCAAGGTAACTCAGGAATTAGTGGAACAAGCTCTTCAGGTGATTCTGATGTTTGCTAAAGTTTGAGAAGCACTGCTCAACCCTGACACTACTGATAGGTCAGTGGTTCTTATTCTGGAAATGGATCCATACTAAATGTTTTGGGCTTTATTGTGGGGAGGAGCTGGGGAGGAATGCATTTTTTTTTTATATCAGATGAAATTCAGCTTCCTAGGTCCCACCATCAAAGTGATTTTGATTTACTAGGTTTGGGAAAGAGCAGTATAGGTGAAAAAACACAGGACTTGGATTTCAGAAACCAGGGTTGGCAGTCCAGCTTCACCACCTAAATATTGTATGACTCCTCTTATTCCTTATTGACAAGGAAACATCCTTTTGCACATAGTGTCTAAATATCATTCATTCTCAGTAATTCGGTTCTACATCTTTTAGGGAAGTATGATAAAGTGAATGTTTATAGTGGTAGCAGTACACACACACACATACACACACACACATAAGTACACAGGAAATAACTTTCTTTTCAAACATTATTTAACAAAAATCTTACAAATATTTTAGTTGTGGGAGGAATTTACGTACTTTGTAACTTTAGGGCAGTAATTTATTTTTGGCAACAGAAGGCACAAAAGCTCACTGTCAACATGAGGGAGCAATTTATGAGATGGAAATCATATAAGCATTGCTTCATAAACATCAATTTTTGTCTGGCATCATTTTAGAAAAAGTTTAATTTTTCAAGGATGTGTAAGCTATGCTCAAACAGATATTTGCAATGAAATACTATATTTCAATTCTCCCTATCAAGATTTGGTCAGTATTAATAATTCTGAATGGCTAGCTTTGCAAGAGTAAAAGGAAAACTGTCTTAGACACATAGAGTATATTTTATATGACTAGTACTTAGGTTGTCATCAAATCTTGAGTGGAAGATGGTATATACACTATACTGCTATAGGAGTGGACTACTATGTAGCTTATCCTTGGAAATTCAGTTACTAAGTAAAAGTTCTCACTTTTAAAAATGTATAGTAATCCATTTAGATATTCTTTTCAAATCATTTTTCTCATTAATGATTGCCATGTCTTGATTCTAATTTATCAGTGAATTGGTAGGAAATATTGAAAAATGATCTATACAGATAACTTTTTTACATCAATACCAGTTTCTCCATTGAATTCAAGCTTCAGAAGAGCAGAGCAAGAAGGTGAACTAACTAGTTTTCTTATCAATGCAAAAGGCCTTTCATGAGCCTCAGTAAATACCAGCATGTCAAACATAAAACCATGGCTTTTCCCAGTCTTATGTTTGGTTGTGAACATTTCAAAGCTCCAGAGTCTTAGATGCTTGTGTTAACTGAGCTTTCCAGGAAGCCAAGCTTTTTAGATGATATTGTGACAATCACTTACTACCAGTTACACATGCAGAAACTATAGTAATGCTGGCTTTAGATGGACAGAATTTTGATCTCTGATTCCTTTTATTTGTGGTTAGGATAGCTTTATACTGCTGAGGCCACAAATAAAGCTAAGGTCACTAGCAGAAACTAGAGCAAATCACGTAATTTCCAACAAGATTCTTTTGAATCTGGTGCTGAACCAACTGAGGAAAAAAATATTAAATTTACTGAACTGAGAAAGTTCTCTGAATAGAGCCTTGAAAACACATTAAAACAAACAAGCAAACAAAAACAGTTTGGGGAACTGGTAAAATTGTGAAGCTCTGGAACTAAAATGCAATCAACAGAAGCGTAGTATGTAATGTTTCATTTACCTGTATTTTATTATATTGTTTGAAGGACATACACTATCACATATTTGTTACTTTGACTAAAATGGCCCAAATACTTAAATAGTGATGATTAACCTAGTGATTTTTAGCAGGTTAGAATAAAACATAGAAGCTGTTTTTTTTGTTTGTTTGTTTTTATCCGTGACCGGTAAGGGGATTGTAACCCTTGGCTTGGTGTCATCCGCACCACGCTCAGCCAGTGAGCACACTGGCCATCCCTATATAGGATCCAAACCCGTGGGCTCGGCACTCTCAGAGCTGCACTCTCCCGAATGAGCCACAGGGTCGGCCCTAGAAGCTGTTTTTTTTATGTGTGATTGCAATTTCCTGAAGGTTTTACTTGTCTGACACTGAATGAGATGGGTTTAAAACGAGTATAGACTATGAAGTAAAATTTTAGCCTTAAGAAGAAAATGAATATTTTCATAGTTTTCTCTGGACAAAAGCAATATCTGAGATACATTTGGTTGACTAATACTATCTGCTAGCAGTTAGCTATTGCCCCCTACTCCCCACCCCCAACACACACATACAAAACTACTTTTAAAAATTTCTCTAAATCTCAGCAGCTTTGAAAAAAACTATTGAGCTTTTACCTTTCCGCCAACTTGAAGCCTGTGGGAGTGTAATCCGGACAGGATTTCTAAAATAGCATATATGTCTGGAAGGCTATGGTTCAACATTTCAGTGTACTAATGTAACTGACTAGATTGTAAATAAGCACATTAAATAAGGAGGATTCCAAGTCCAGTCATAAAACAACTTCATTCTATCCATACCATATACCTTCCCTGCCCTTATAGCACCCCGCTTGCCCTACAGACATCACTTTTAGTCCTAGAAACAATCCAGATTCAAATTCAATATACTGTACTATATGACAGTGAAATTACAGAACTTCATTTAAAGTAAAATTTCTTCAAAACTTTCCCTTCTCAGTGCTGTAGATGGCAGGCTTGCAGACAAAACAGGTGCTTAGTGGGTTTCCTCTTAATTTCCCCACCTGATGCTCCCACTTAACTTCATGTGGTAGACTGCCTCTGGCTCCTAAATGGTTAAGTGCGGGAGGAAGGGGAAGGACAGCAGGACATGTAAGGTTAGGGAAGGTCTCATGTGATAAGCTTTGATGGAATCCAGCCTCAGTCTCCTCTTAGGAATAGGGGTGAAGATGAATCTCTGGCTTGGGCATGTTTTTAAAACTGATTGATTTTATAAACCATTTCATGGGATTTTTGTACTATCCTATTGAGGAATATTTGTGCTTCCTGTGAAAATGGATGATGCCTGTTCTTGCAGCTGGATGACATTTACATTTCCTGTTTATGTCTCTGGAAATCCAGTTATATACCTCTTCTGTGGATATCATGTTCACCTTCAAAAAGTCGCTTTGGGCTTCCAGGCCAGTACCCTCCCTGATCCCTGAGAAACTTCTGCAGCCTTTCTTTCACTTTCAGAGTGGAACTGTAGCTAGTTCTCTATGCATCTTGGTTTCTTTTTCTCTGCTTTGTCCCCAGACTCTGAGGCATACATATCAAGCTCCTGTGAATTCCTTCTCATTAGGTTTACATAAGGGAGGAGGAAGCATCAAATGGTCCTCTGTTCTTCTGTGGATGGCGGAAGGGCAGGAAAGGAGAGAAGAAATGCCACAGTCCTTCAGTAACTTAAGTGGACTCGCTGGTAGCATGAGATACCCTGCTCTTGCAGTATGTTCTTATAGTCACATCCTCTGCTCAAGCTTGCAGTAGTACAGTGAACTTCCTCAGGACTACCTGCAACCCTTCATAACATCAGATTTGTCCGCTCTGCAGCTGGCCAGCCTGTCCTTAGAACATGTGTTCTCCATGCTAGGAGAAATTCAGGTGCTATTAGTACTGGCCCAAAGCTGCTTCAGTCTCTTCCTTTCTGTCAACTCCCAGGCTGGAAAACACTCAGATTTCAAAATGCCTCCAATCTTTCCAGTATGCTTACTGAAACCTCATAATTAAGGAACTCCTCATAAAGTCAGTATTTTCACCGAAGGGTCCTTTCACTTCCTGGCATTAACTAAAATGCATTTCTCCCCTGAGTATACCCTCAAGCCCTCTTTGAGGGAAGGTTATTTTCTTATTTCTGTTGTAATTCTATTTTAGGGATTAAAGGTAGTGTCATATCGATCAATCCTTCACTTGCTTGTTGAATAACAAAATTAAACAAGACAAAGGAAAAGCTCTTCTGCACTTTCGTAGCTCATGGCATTCAGCTGCATTCCCTGAGAGTCAACTATCAGTACAGTAAAGATTACGCATAGATCATTAAGGATTGCATTGACTTTGTTGCAAGCCTCTTTTGATTACAACAAAAAAAATTCTTGTGTACTTGGCCTTCAAATTCTATTTCTTAGGTTAAAAAACAAAGAAAGGGGATTATGATAGCCCATATGTATTTTTTTAAACAAATATGTTAAGGAATATTTGCATTAAACCAAATGGAAATTTACAACTAAAAGTAAATGATTTTTTAAGACTGTAGAGAAGAAAAAATGTCTCACCCATTGCAAGGTTCATGGGTGACACCCCTGTAACACAAAACAGATAACCAGAGAAAAGCATATAAATTTAATGTAAGTTTTACATGATACAGGAGCCTTCAGAAATCAAGATGCAAAGAAACAGGGAAAACTGTATATTTTATGCTAAATCTGATGAAGAAGTTGATAGTTGTGAAGAAAAATGATTGGACAAAAAGAGGTTTGCTCTAAGGTTGATACACTGGTGGGGAACTTACAGCCAGACCTGTTTGTTCAGATTCTTCTCGGTGTCCCTGTGGGACCTTTCTTTCCTCTGGGAATAGGGCAGGAGCCCTGCTAAAATAAAGGTCCTATGGCCCATTTTCAGGGGAAGGTCAGCTAATTGTATGGCCTATTTCAGGGGAGAAGGAATGAGGGGAAATCTTTCTAATGCCTGTGGCCTGCTTCTTTTTGGGGTAGTAGATTCTGAACTCTGTCAAGTAATCATATCAACATTTAACAGTAAGTTAAAGAATTAAAATTAAAGAGGAGGAAGGCCCCTCTTTAAGGGGAAAGGAGACAGAGGGTGGAGAAGGCAAGTCTGTGAGAGGGTACTCAGGCAGATAAGTAGGAGCAGGAATTTAGAAAGGTGGTAAAGAACAAAACAAGACCAAATATTACTCGGTTAAGCAGAGAAGATCCACCTTTGGAGTCAAAAAGACCTTGTTCTGATTCCCTGCAGTACCTCTAAGCAGTTGTTTTTGATGGTTGCTAGCATTGCCCTTCCAAAATGATGCAGAAAAACATTTTTCCCAAAACAATTACCAAACAAATGAATTTAAGTGAGATTGATTTTAAGGAAACTAGTTGAGTCTAGGATCAAATTGTGTGTATATCCTTTAAAGTAAGAGCTATAAAATGCAATTTGATTTGTGAATTAATGCTATGCAGAGTCTTTCAAGTAGTACATTAGACTAATAAATTTATCTAATGTTTATGGTAAAATGTGAACCAACAACTTTTGTCTTGCTATTTGAAGTTGGTCCAGTGAGGAGGAGCAGTATTAATCGTTATTTTTTTTTTAAGTTCTTTGTATAGCTCTATCTTAAAGTTTTACCAAATACATTTGGAGTACTTGATAAGAAATAATAGATTTTTGCTTTCATGATAAAGATGAATTTATATATTTTCTTCTTTATGGGAAATGTCACTTAATCAAAATGTTGCCATTGTGTGCTTTTCATGAGAGTAATTTACTTTCAGAACCTGGGCAGTATTCCAAAAAAAGGAATATAATTGAACTTATAAGAGGGTGCAGCAAAAAATCTTCTAAAATTACTTTTACATCCTAATATTTCATAATATGCATGTTTACATGAAGTGTCAATTCTTTTATTTAGGTCAGTATAATATATGAGTAAGTGATTTTTTAAAATTAATTTTCTGATTCAATATGTAGGGTAATAAATGCATATTATTCTTTCAAACATTTTTCTATGAAGATATGTCTGTAAATACACTCATTTATTTAATTCCCAGTGAGGTAAGGAGTTTGGGATAAAAATCAAAGAATATAAAATAGACCATATAGAACAACATGAATGGTAGGGGATTTTGTATCTATCAATCACTTAGCAAATCCGTATCACTCAATCCAGAAATGTAAACTATACCTTTCAGCATGTAATAGAATTTATGCTCTATTCCAGTGCTATGCCTGTTACTCGATTTTTACATAGTTGTAATAATTAGGCACATATTTTTAGGACCTGTACTTTGTTATATTTTCGTCTTAGATTTTGTAAAACCTCTTAGATATAGCAGTGTAGCTTAAATGTATATTTATCATTTTTGGTGACAATAATCTATAGGCCACTTAAGACATTCTCCAACTGTGTATATTTGTATTTTTTTCATTCCCTCTCTAATAGATAGCACAGATAAATATATATATGGATTTCCTTTGTACTATTCCCTTGTGATATAGTTCCCTAAATGGGAATATGAAGAGAAAGGGGTATAATGTTTTATTTTTTTCCTTTTTCTATATGTTATCTTTTACATTATAGTCCTAATTTCTCTTTGCTTGAAACTTTATAATTTCTGATCCTAGTTAGTTATAGAAAATCCAGCCTAGCTAATGATTTAGATATGCACAAGAAAAAATAAAATATAAATTGAATCATATATTTTCTCAGGGATGTGCATATGTGTTTTCTTTTGTTTGCCAATAAATAAAATATGTCTTTGCTTTTCAAATGTCCTAGAAATATGGAAGTAATTCAGTGTTTAAGATTTTTAACAAGATTCTGTAGCTCACCTCATTTTTTCATCCTTTTCTTTCCCTCCAGGTCTCAAGAAATCTTACATTCTAGTTCTGATTCTTTTAAAAACCAAGATCTCTCACTCTCTTCCTCCCTGTCTCTTTCTCTCTCATTAGCTTTATGTATCCCCACATCTATCAGTAGCACCTTCAAATATATAATAACCAGATCTACATATTTAACCTAAAGTTTTTCTGAGCTCCTGTCATGAATTTTCAATTCCCTGGTTGACATCTCTGTCTCGATAACAAACTAACTATAGAAATGTATTTTATCATTCACACTACCTTTTCCATTACCAGTGCCATTGTGATCCTATTGTCCTTTAACTCTACTGTCGATTATAATAAGCTCTAAACTGGTCTTTCCTTGTTTTTTTTTGTTTGTTTGTTTTTGTTTTTTCTCCTCTATTCTATATTCTATAGCCAAATTAATCTTCCTAAAACAGAACTACATGCTGTGCTCATAAATCTCAAAAGAAGCTTTAAATTTAAATATCTTATTTGGTAGACAATTAAAGTCCTTACTAAGACATTTCAAGGTACTGGAAAACATCACCGTAGCCTGCATTAGTAGTTTTGCCTACCTTTAACTCTCATTGCTCACCTATTTGTTCAGACCCTGCTTTTGCAACCCTGGTTAAACTGCCTTTCTTTGGCACTACTAGTTATCAGAGTACTACCAGTCATCCAACATTGATCTGACAGGTCATTCTTTCCTATACCAAAGATTTGTCAAGTGCCTATTATGTAGCAAGCACTGAGAGATTTAAAAACGAAAGAAAAAAAATTACATTGTTACTGTTTTTCAGAAACTCATTGTACTTATTTAAAATTTAAAACAACACAGTTTTACAATTGTTGACAGCGTGAGCAATATTTGAGTTTTGCTTTGATGATTTTAGGTGCACACAGACACAGTAAGTTAAGATAAGACAACTCATTAGGGGAGAGAATAGTAGTGTTTTCAACAAATGGTGTTAACAACAACTGGATATCTACATGCCAATGAATGGAGTTGGACCTGTACCTTATACCATACAAAAAATAAATAAATAAATAAACTCAAAATGATCATAAACCTAAGCGTAAGAGAAAAAACTATAAGACTGTTAAAATACATAGCAACATTTAGATTTTCACACCAAAATCACAGTAACAATGTTCATGGGCAAAGTGAGAAAAATAGTATCATTTTGTTCGGTTTTAAGATTATTCTTTAGGACAACAAGTGTGAACATAAAGCGACTAGAGCTTATTGTACCCTCTTAGGGAAAAATCTATTTATCAACCAATAAGGAAATTACAAGCCCTGCTTTCAGTTCTTTGTTTAAAATGCACTGTAGTGCAGTATGATTTGCATTTTAATGATGTGAATCCAACTGTGTAATAAATGGGAAGGGGAAGATACAAACTTGTTTCAGAGAGCAGGTTTGTTTGCTTTCCCTGATTTCCTCCTTAAATGTTTAACTTGAGAGCACATCTATGAGGTATGCTTATGTGAAAGCTAATAATTTGTGATCATTGAATGGAGTGGCAATGAAGCAAGAAGTTTTCATTCTCAGATTTCTCACTCAGAAAGCAACTGGACACTAGAGGCCTTTGAACAACTTTGCAAGGCAGATATAATGTTGTAAACAAGAGGCTCGCAGAATTCATTCTGTGAAATCTCTGAAATCAGAAAGCATGAAGCCAGTGCAATTTCTTTCTCTGACCAACTCCCCTCGCTCCTTGACATAATTCAAGCATGCAATTGAGATGCTTTATATTTTGTGCTTTTTATTAGTTTCCTGATATGTTGTTATGCATGTTCTACTTAAGTAAAACAGCAAAATAAAACCAGTTTTTAAATATTAATGTGTGATTTGTGGAAGTGTGTCTTAGAAGCATTTAATCACTAGAAACTGAAAAAACATAATCTGTGTTTCTGAAAGCCATCCAATTTCATTTTATTTACAGCCTTTGAGCCATTTCACAAATTGAAAAGCAACCATCCAGCCATTTCATGTTTAGATTATTATATATTTAAAAGATCCTGAAACTGTTATCAGCACGCAGTAGCCCTCTCATTGAACAACTACAGATTAGAGGTAAATGAAGAAATTCCTCTAAATCACTGGTCCTCAAACGTGTAATTTTGTGCCCAAAACTGGACAATGGCCAGTTTCTAGAGATATTTTTGTCACAACTAGGGGGTGATGAGCGCTACTGTCATCTACTGGTAAAGTCCAGGGATATTGCTAAACATCCTACAGTGTACAGGACAACTCCTCACACCCACAACCACACAGCAAATACTTGTGTGCCCTAAAATGTCGATTAGTATCAAGTTGAGAATTCCTGCTCTGAATAAAGATATGAAGCCAAATTATCTCCTAAATTTTAAACTCTGTTTCACAAACTTGTACTATATGAGAAGAGTTAGGGCTTTTATTAGTTACTGGTATATAACAATGGTACCACAAATTTAGTGGCTTTAAAAAATGTACATTCATTATCTGAGAGATACTGTGAGTCAGGAATCCAGGCATAGTTTAGCTAGGACCCCAACAAGGGTATAATTATAGTGCCATCCTGGGCTCAGTTCTCATCTGAAATCTTGACTGGGTAAGAATTTGTTTCCAAGCTCATGTGGTTGCTGGCAGAATTCAGTTCCTTGCAGACATCAAAATGAGGGCTTCAGTTTCTTACTGGCTGTTGGTCTCAACTCCTTATCCCGTGACTCTCCATAGGCAGCTGACAACATGGCAGTCTGCTTCTTTCAAAGCCAGATGGAGAGTCTTTTTGCAAGAAAGATGTTATAATTTTTATGTAATGTAATCATGTACACGATTGTGTACATCCCACCACTTTAGCCATGCTCTATAAGGTATAAGCAAGTATAGGGCCCACCCCTAGTCAAGGGAGAGAATTACATAAAGGTATGTAAACCAGTAGGTAGAAATTGTGGGAGCCACCTAAGAGTCTCTCTGCCATGGGAAAGTTATCTTTCTCCAGTTTTGTTTGTTGTTTTTTGCATTTAAAGAAAGTTGCTGTTCATTAAAAGTTAGTAGGCTAAATGTAAAAAGCCTGCTGGTAAGATATGCATATTATCATTCAGGGAACTAACAGAAAGGGAAATCGTAGATCACTGTCATACAGCGACTGTTATCTTTGCTTTTTGTGAAGAATATTTGCAATGACATCAAAGTACTCTTCCATAGTCAGCACACAAAATTGCCTTGCTTTATTTGTGCCCTTTTTTCTTTAGCCCTGTACTTTGTCACTGGCCCAGTCCTCTTTCTTTCTTTCTTTCTTTTTTTTTTTTCTTTCATTGTATTAAAGAATTTTCACATTATTTGGTAGTTGAGGGACTGGGGAATGGAAAAGCCATCTTGCATTTTTCTTCTTTGCTACTGATAGGTAGAGATTCTTCTGCATTTAGAATATAGAATTGTAAATAGGATAAATAGCATAACTAATAATTGAAGGTAATGTGAATTACATAACACAAAAATAGGCATTGAATATCTCTCTATCATAAATTAAATTTGACCTTCGCCACTTGGGAGCGCGGCTGCGCTCCCGCCGAGGGTTCGGATCCCACATACAGACCGGCCGCTCACTGGCTGAGCGAGGTGTGGGAGCAACACCGAGGGTTGCCATCCCGTTGCCGGTCCCGGTCCGGTACGGGCACGACACTGAGGGTTGCGATCTGTTGCCAGTCACAAAAAAAGACAAAAAGGAAAAATAAATAAATAAATAAATAAAAGATTTTATGCCACGTTATTCCATTTATACAGCATCCTTGAAACGATGAAACTGTAGAGATGAAGAATAGCTGAGTGGTTGCCAGGATGGAGGTGAGTGCATATGAATACAAAGAGGTAGCACAAGGCAACCTTTTGGTAGCGAAAAAACAGTTCTGTATCTTGAATGTGGTGGTTGTTATACAAATCTATACATGTGATGAAGTTACAGACACATAAATGAATTCCAGTTTACAAAAATGGTGATGTATTAGTTTGCTAGGGCTGCCATAACAAAATACCAGAGACCAGCTGGCTTAAACAATGGAAATTTATTTTCTCACAGTTCTAGAAGCTAAAAGTCTAAAATCAATGTGGCTGTAGGTTTGGTGTCTTCTGAGGCTTTTCATTTTGGCTTACAGATGGTCACTTTCTCACTTTGTCCTCACATGGTCATCCCTTGGTCTGTGGTGCCTGTGTCATAAACTCCTGTTCTTATTAGGATACCAGTTATATTGAATTAGGGACCACCCATATGACTTCATTTTACCTTAATCACTTTTTTGAAGACCCTATTTCCAAATAGAGTCACATTCCGAGGTATTTGGGATTAGGACTTCAGCATATGAATTTGGGGCAGGGTGGGGGAGCACAATTGAGCTCATAACAGGTAAAAACTGAAAAGGGTCTGTTGTCAAGTTAATATTCATGTCCCAATGTCCATTTATTGGCCTTGATATTATGCTATAGCTATATACGTTATCACCACTGAGGGAAGCTGGGTTAAGGGACTCTGTACTACTTTTGCTATAATTATTTCAAAATAAAATTTTTTTAAAAGTCTATTTGATAGAACAGACAAAAGTTAAAATGGGACCAGTAGTGAAGAAGAAATAGAGTGATGTCCTCCAGGTGCATCAATGATCAAATTTGTGAGTCCTAATGTTAATATTTTGGAGTTAATCAAGGTTGTTGATGTTAGAATGCATCTATTAAACAACTATTAATTGATCACTTCCTATGTGCCACATGCTGTTCAAGACATTGAAGACTGTAGCCAAGCAAAACAGCAACAGTCTCTGTCCTTATGGTGCTTTGAGGGTAAAACTTGGTCTGCTGTCTTACACAAGTTTTTGCCATAGACCAGACTGTGTTTCCAAGAGGTTAAGCATTGAGTAGAATTCCATTATCACTTATTGGTTCATAAATTATGTGTTGCATCTATAGTTCTGATTCCACAATAGTCTGATCTTCTTCATACTATACATTTCAATATTTATTGAATATGTCCCTTTTCTTGCCCCACCTCCCCCTCTATTACATTATTTTTTTAAAAAAAAAAGATCATTATGCCTTTATGCCCCAATATCTTATCATCTGAAATTTTGAAATATCATGTTGTAGGTAAGTGATTTCAAAGAAATATTTTCTTCCTTTCTTTGCATTATTCTTCCTTGAAAAAAAATCATTTCACATTGGAGTTCACAGTTGCGTGGCTTTTCCACAGTAGGTGTGGATCAAGTGGGTGGTAAATTACTATTGGGGTTTTGAGAGATTGAGATGAAAAAAATAAACTTTATAATTTTACTTTAGGTTAGCCTATTTTCTGTTCTTTTATATAAATGCAAGAAATAGTTTACCTAAGTTACATGGCTTTTTAGTACTCTCCCAAAACAGAGTTGACAGTATATTGAGATAGTATGAATTTGATTGTAATAATGTTGTTATTACTAAATGTCGGTTGTGTTTCAGTATTACTGAAATAAATAGAAGAATCCTTATGGATTCTGTGGGCAGATTTCCCTAAGCACTTGTGGAATGCAAGCCTCCATCCTCTTAATAAGAAAACAATCAGGAAAAAGCAAAAGGGGGAAGTTTTTGTTAGTACTCTATTAACTCAGAAGATGGTGGGTGGCCACGGGTGGCCATGAAAGTAGAAAGAAAATCAGTGCATAAGTGATTGAGGAGAAGATACTAAGTTCTCAACTTGAGGACTAGTTGAAAACATTTGCCTTAGAGATAAATATCTAGAATTCTGTTCCTAAATCTTTATCAGAAAATACCTTAGCCTCATTACTAAACCACTTAGTCATTAGTTTGAAATAGGTAATTCTTATTCTTTCTTTTATCTTAGAGGAAAGTAATTACAAATTAGTAGTATCTATATAAATACTTAAAGTTACTTGAGATGCTAGGTCTATAATTTCTGATACTGGTATAATGCTGATTAAAATTGTGTAAGGAGAACTTTAAAACTCTTGTATACTTAATCTTGTTATAAAATTTAGTCTGGAGTGGGTGATCAAAATTTTTAATACTACTTTATCTAAATCAAAGTATAATTGAGACGTTATGTGTGTGTGTATATATATATATCTTTTGAAAATAATTTTCAAAATAAAGCATAGATATTCTATCATTCACTTATTTTGCATTTATTGAGTACTTACTACATGTCAGGAAGTATATTTACATAAATGACAAAGTGGAATGTCAAATTTCCTTGCACTCAGGAAAAGGTGTACACTGTAGTTTAAATGTGGTTGTGGCAGAATGACTTAATTTATCTATCAAGTGTATACTCTGTATGCTAATTATTAAGTGATTTAGAAGGAATTGCAATATATCTGTGGTTTCTCTTGAACTTAAGAATCATTATGTGCCAATTATGCAGCTCTCTTTCTTGTTTGTCATTTAAATTACTTGAAAAAATGAAAAGTTTAGTGGCCTCACCAGTGTTAGAAAAGAGTGATTCTTGTCATTGGATAAGTGTATTGAAGACCCAAGTTCTAACTCTGCAACCCATGGTAAAATTAGCCTGCCTAGCATGTAAAGTCCTTGAGGAAAGGAGCCCTGTTTTATTCAACCTTGTATTCCCATTGTAGCACCTAGTTGGATGCCTGTTTATTTCATCCTTATGTTTATTTGATGAAAAATCAATGCTCAAGGTTTTTTTTTCCTAAGAGTTTAGGTACTTGAGACATAATATCATTTCTTCCTTCTTTCCAGACTCTAAATATAAACAACAAAACAAATAACTAAGAACAGTAGCCACCCTGAAATAGAACCTTGCATTTTATTTGTTTCTTACAAACTTGTGCATATGTAACAAAGACAACCACATATATATATTCCAAGCATCTGCAAAGATAAGTTACTAAAATCTCATTCTTAAAAACAAAAAAGCTTGCTGCTTAAATGATGAGCTCATCTTCACTGCTCACTTTGAGTTTTTTATTTCTAAACGTGAAAGATATATATATTTTTTTAATTTAACTTCATATTTATTCTTAACTAGATCACACACAACACTTGTTTTCAGATATCCCTTTAACTTCATAGGTAAATTATAATTCACAAGTTAACAGTATAAAACATGTCACTGCAAATACTAAGCAATAACTCCAGTAACTAACAATGATGTCAAAACTGGAAAATAAAATGTGATATTGAGGCAAGGAGTATGGAATAACTAAATCTACACCAATTCAACTACTTACGGTCTCGATTGAGAAATCAGTAAACTCTTAATTCAGTTGAAGTTAATTAAGTTTAATTAAGTTTCTTAACCAGTTTGTTTGTTTTCATGTTTTCGTCACCACTAACATTATTTGACATTCCTACTAATTAAAACTTTCAAAAGTTTCGCATTAATGGAATACCAATAAAACTGTGTATTAATATTCAGGAATATTTTCATACTGTTTGGGGTCAGTATTTCTATTTGGTTGTTTTAATTTTAAACAAATATTAGAAATTTAAATGGAGCTATAGAAGAATTTATATAAGAAGGGCTATCTCTTATTAAAATGACAAGTCAAACATCAATTCAATTCAACCAATAATTATTGAAGGCCTGCTATGTGGCAGTGAAGATCATGGTATCCTATCCATACTCAAAAGCCACCACCGCCGGTCACACCCCCATGCTCTTGTATGTATTCCATAGCATTCCAATCATCATCACCATCACCACCACAGATGGTTAGCCAAATAGATACTTGTCCTCTCTACATCCACTCTTCTCCCATTCTGTCACTCTTCAACACAACCACCAAAGTGACCCCATTAAATGAAAGTTAGATCGTTATCATTCCTCTGCTGAAAACCTTATGGTGGCTTCCCAGAGTAAGTACCAAAGTCCTCACTGTGACCCGTGAAGTCCTTTGCGCTATAGCCCCCTTCACCTCTTTGACCTCATTTTATACAGCTTTTCCTCACATCCTCTTCTCCAGCCACACTGGCCACCTCACTGTGTCTCGGCCTTTGCAGATGCTTTTTCCTCCACCTGCAAAGCCCCCCAGTTATTCTCATTGCTCACCCCAACTCTTCCATCAGATCTTTATAGTCACCTTAACAGCTAGAACATGCCTGACGCTGTGAGAAGTTGTAAATCCCTTCTCCCAAAACTTCTTATCACCTTCTGCTTTATTTTTTTCCCTCGCACTTTCTAATATCTAATATAATTTTTATCCTTTTTTTTTTTGGTCTCTCTCCCACTAATGTAAGTTCTGTGATGGCAGAGATTTTTTGTTGTTGTTGTTTTTGTTGTTTACTTCTGTATCCCCAGCATAGCCAGCAGACAGTAAGCAATCAATAATTCATGGCTGAAATTAGGAATAAATCACAATATTGTTACTAATAGTTAATATTTATTAAGCTATTATTCTGTCATATACTTTGCTAAGTATTTTAAATGCATATTGCCATTTTTCTCAAACAAGTACATATATTATTATCTTCATTTAATGAATGAAAGAATCTAAGGTACAGAGAGGTATTATAATTTGTCCACGGTTACGTTTCTTTTGGGTTATGGATTATTATCTCATGTTGTAAGGAGAAATTTCTGTTCCTACTACAGTATTTTATTAATTTTAGGATTCTTGTGATTTCACCCTTTAACATCTCATTAGTTGGGATGTGACTAACAGTTGAAGACGTGTCAGAGTTTAATTGACAAGGATTTTCTTTTTCCTTTCTGTGACACATAGAATAATTGATGATATTATAGCTTCCACAAAGTACAGTATATTAAAATCTTGAAGTCAATACATGTTGCTTCATCTCTGAATTTTGGATGCCCAGCAAAATGTGTAATACAAAACAAACATCAATAAATTTATATTGAATGAATAAATATAGTTTGCATATTTCTTCTCTTTCTATTTTTTACCTTCTGCATTATCTTTTTCTATAAAGCAAAAGACTTTACGAGGGCAAGAAACATGATAATTATATTCAACATTTTATTCCCAGTACACCGCCTGTTGCATGGTAGTTTATTAATAAATATGGATGAAATGAATTAATCTTTTAATTCCCAGAGCTGAGCTCTCTTATAGGCATATAATATATTCTCTACTCTGACACTTTAGAAAAAAAAAATTACTTCAAATCTTCATGAGTTCATCAGATAATATGGATACACATGGGTACTGGAGTCAAACTATCTGTACTAAAACTCTGGCTTTACTACTTATGAATGGTGTGAGATTGGGAATTTTGCTTAACCTGTCTATGCCTAAGTTATGCATGTAGAGCATTAGCACACTGACTGGCACATAATAAATGCTTGAGAAATACCAGTTATTATTTCACACTATTTTCTGTTCATTGTTTATTGCCTTTTTGTATAGGAAACACGGTATAAAGTTTTCCAGAAGCAACAGATTTTCCTTAGGTAGTCTTGGATCCTTACTTAGAGGGCGTTAGAAATTCCAGAAACAAAAATAAATTTGCTCGATAAGGATTATTTCATCTATTCTCAACAGCAGCAAGCAGGCTGCTTTCTTGTGGATCAAGTTCAGATTCTCAGTATTCCAAGTTACTATGGTTGAGTGATGTCTCTAACAATGCCTAGATTGTTCTTGTACTTATGAACTTGCAACATTTGAAAAATTACTAAATCTCTTGATGTCTCAGTTTCACTGTCCGTAAAGTGAGGATTATTAATTATGCCTTCTCACAGATTTATTGTCAGAATTAAATAGGTCAATCCCTGTAAAGTGCTCAGAATATGCCTGGCCTATAATAAGTGCTTAATAATTTCCCAGCGGGTCAGGGCCCTAACAATACCTATAAAAATGTAGGTGAGCAGTGTTTGGGACTACTTAATTTCCAAATTCATTAAGATGATTACTTACGTCTACATGTGTTGAGTTTTCTCTGAATTTTCAGCAACATTCACCTATTGAAAAGGAAGAGATTTTTATAGATCTGGATTTGAACCCTGGCCCTGTCTCTTGCCAGCTATGTAAGCTTGGGAGAATTACTTAATTTGACTTCGTTCATCTCTGAAATGAAGATAAATATACCTACCCAAAGGATGCTGGTGCACAAAGTTAGAGCACACGGGTAAGACATTCAGCACAGTTCCCGGTTTGGCAGGGACTAAATAATTTTAACAAGATACCTCCCAAATCTTGTATTTTAGCTTATTATCTTATCTGATAAGTCCATTACAATTTCATGTTTCTTAAGATAGAGAGTTTTTGCTGTTTACAGTAAGAATAATATTCTACTCATGAGAGAACCAGAAAATATACATGGATCAAATTACAAAAATAAATATGGCTCCACATGGCTGAAGATCTGTGGAATTTCACTGTCTCAAGAGACCATGGAGCCAAGTATTTATACAGATTCTTAAAAGAATTGAATAATTTCTTGACTGATAATATTAATGTTTTAAACAAATAAACAAACACAAAACTAGATGTAATCAATTCTGCTGCCACCAACTGATATACGTGGGGTCTCAGGCAGAATTTTCTCTTTCTACCCAGAGCACTTTTCAACTAGCCAAAAGCCACTTACAGTTGTTATGGTTTTAGTTTTCTAATTTCCTCTATCAGGCCCTTGGGAAGGCTTCTTTAGTAATTGACCTTGGATTTAAGTGAACACTTGGAGAGTGAAGAGAAGGAAATAAATGCTCCTGTACTCAGCCAAAATATTGTGTGTTGGAATGAAGTTAACACAGAAGAAAGGTTTGTAAAGGGAAAACCATGAAGAGAGGTATGAATTTTATGGAGGAAAGGAAAAAATAAAGGGGAACAGGAAGAAAATCCATGTGTTTTATGAGTAGAAGGAAAACATTTCTTCTGCTGTGAAATTTTTACTATCTTTGCATAGTTTTATTCTCTGTCTTAAGTATTACTTTTTTTAGAAGATGCCGCTCCAAATAATAAGTATGTTTTGTGATCAAGGATAGTAATGCTTTATTAAAATCTTTGTATTTCCTTTAGCCTTTTTGTAAAGAGGCTACAAATTTGTAGAATGCATAAAATAATTCAGAATGTCATTTTTAATAGGAAAGTATTAAAAACGTGGAATACGGAATCAGGAGATACTGATTTACTTACTACTTGTATGATTATGATTCAGTTACTCTTTGAGCCTGTGTTTTCTCATTTTTTTAATTAGGAATTCAGGGCTGGCCAGTTAGCTCAGTTGGTTAGAGCATAGGTTCAGATCTCTGTACCGGCCAGGCACCAAAAAAAAAAAAAGAATTTGTAGTAATAATTACAAATTTTTTGGTCAGAATTAAGTGAGATAATAGAGATAAAAAAATATATTGAAAAATATAAAGTACTATAAAAATGTCAGTTATTTTCAGTATACTCTTCAAATGGTAACCTAAAATAACATTCAAAATAACATTTATTCTTTCAAGGCAGGCTGAAGAAAAAAAATTCAAACAAAATAAATCAAATTATAAGAATGAAATAAGCTACGGACAGTAAATTTCAGTGGACAGGAGAATTAAAATTTTCTTTTAAAAATAATAAGGGGAAATGTTAGTATGGAGCTTTGTTTAGTTATTTTTATGAAAATACTAGTCTATATAAGCACAATGAATGCAAAAATTACAAAATAATGAGGAAAATTGCACAATTTTGATAAAATATTAAATGTAAGTAGTCACTCAAACTTTTCTTTTAGATGGTAACCTTTCCCTGATATACAACCACACCAGTCACTTAGTAACACATAGTTTTATTAAGCTAGCTGTGAGTCACTTAGCTAGCTTAATAAAACTATATGTTACTATGTCATCAGGTAAGATTCAATAACAGTATACCCTGAAAAAGTGTCATATCACTTCTCCCTTGCTGGAAGATAAAGACAAACTCTTGCAGCATAGGATATGGGCTAGAGCTTTGCCAATCAATGACTCTTCAGTAAATCTAGCCTTTTTGTCCCCAGTATCTAGCAATAAGATGAGTTCTTTCTTGGGCACTGGTGACAGTATGTATATCACTAGTAATTGTTCTGCCAAAAGCTGCCATCGAGCAGAGCCCTTGGGAGTCCTTTTTTTTTTTTTTTAATTTTTATTTTGTCAATATATGATGTAGTTGATTATTATGGCCCATCACCGAAACCTCCTGCCCTCCTCCCTCTCCCCCCTCCAACCGAAGATGTCCTTTCCATTTGCTTGTTGTAACAACTTCAAAAAATTGTAGTTGTTATATCTTCTTCCCCCCCGCCCCCGGTTTTTTTTTGTGTGTGTGTATGTGAGTGAATTAATTTATTTATTTTTAGTTCCCACCAATAAGTGAGAACATGTGGTATTTCTTTTTCTCTGCCTGACTCATTTCACTTACTATTATTCTCTCAAGGTCCATCCATGTTGTTGCAAATGGCAGTATTTCATTCGTTTTTATAGCTGAGTAGTATTCCATTGTGTAGATATACCACA
>NW_007727016.1:293112-293484 GCF_000696425.1 Galeopterus variegatus
TCTCCTGCATATGGATATCCAGTTATCCCAGCACCATTTGCTGAAGAGGCAGTCCCTACACCAGTAAATAGGCTTGGTGTCTTTGTCAAAGATCAGATGGCAGTAAGTGAGTGGGTTGATTTCTGAATTCTCTATTCTGTTCCATTGATCAGTGTGTCTGTTTTTATAACAGTACCATGCTGTTTTGGTTATTATAGCTTTGTAGTATAGTTTGAAGTCAGGTAGAGGTATGCCTCCAGCTTTATTTTTTTTGCTCAGCATTTCTTTGGCTATGCGTGGTCTTTTGTTATTCCATACAAATTTCTGGAGAGTTCTTTCCATTTCTGAGAGAAATGTCATTGGAATTTTGATGGGGATTGCATTGAATTTGTA
>NW_007727016.1:295672-344973 GCF_000696425.1 Galeopterus variegatus
TCAGGTCCTGTATACTTTTCCTCGTTTCATCATGCTGTCTAGCTGAGTTTTCTTGTATCTCCTTCAGTCTCTTTAGGATTATCACTTGAAATTCCTTGTCATTCATTTCATGGGCTTCTTGTTCTATAGGATCTAGAGTTTGAGATTTATTAACTTTTGGTGGTGTATGTTCTTGGTTTTTTACATTTCTGGTATCTTTTTTGGATGTTTATTCATTTTGGCAGGGAGTTTCACTGTGCACAGGTTTGACCCTCTTGACTAACTAAGGTATGGCTGTGTTTGTCAATTTGGTATGAGTACCTCTGTGACTGCTCAGTTGGCCTCTAGTGTCTTGTGTGTGTGTTTACCTCGGGACTTGGGCCTCTCCGGGAAGCCTCCTCTCTGGTCAGCTTAGACTCTACTAGGCTGCTGGACCTCGGGACGGTACCGCAGGGTGTGTGGACTCTTTTGATCTTCCACTTCCCTTGTAGTTCTCCCTGTTCCGTGTGTTCTGGTCCTGGCTGCTGGATCCCGCCCTGCCAGCCCCACAGGGTATGTGTGTTCTGCAGAGTCTCCACCTCGCTATCCAGGCGTTTCCCCACTCTGTGTGCACTAGGTGGGGCTGTTGGACCTTGCAGAGGCAGCCCGCAGGGTGTGTAGTTTTTTGCAGAGACTCCGCCTCCTTTGCCGGACCCCTCCCCACTCTGTGTGCTCAGTACAGGGCTGGGGCATGTCTTCTGCAATCCTCGTCTATCAGCTGGGACTTCAAGCCTGTGCTATGCCCCGCCCCGCCCAGGAAGACTTTCAGGTTTCTGGTAGGGACACTCTGGGTGCTTTTGTGGCTCTGGATAAGGCTTTCTCTGGGCTTCTCACTTTCCTCCTGGTATTGCGGTTATTGTGTAGTTGAGTTATCTCCGACACCAGGGTGTGAGCTCCTTGGGGGAGGATTCCACAGCACACAGTTCCTTTTTGAATCCCCCCAGCACAGGCCGACTTCGGCGCCCGCCGGCAGTCAGCTCTCCGGCAGGTTCAAGTGAGCTCGAGAGCGCTCCGGCCTCACCTCTCCCAACCAGAAATCAGTTTGGGGTTCTTCCGAACTGATGGCCACAGAGATGGTATCTGCCTCCTGGAAACAGGAAGTTTACCTGGGGCCGAAGCCCAGGGTGTGGTGGAGTCACAATCTGGGCGGGCTCCTCTACCCTGCCTTGTCGACGCTGGCCGGAGGCTCCCCCCGCCACCAGTCCTGCCAGAGATCTGTGTGGGGAGTGGGATTGTAGGCTGGTCCGCAGGCCCCGGTGGGCCCTGCGCCGAGGCACACAAGTGGCACGGCTCAGTGAAGAGCCGCACCAAGTGAGGAGGGCAGGCCTGGCCGATCTGAGCCGGCCAGCTCCACCCCCACCCGAGAAAATGGAGGCAGCGCTGGTGCCGGTACCTAGCCTGGTGTGGTAGGCGGGAGCCGGACAGGCGTCTGCCCCACAAGCGGGGCTGGGCTGGGGGTCACTCACAGAGCTCACAGAGCTGGGCTGATCCAGCGCCTTCCTCTCCGTTTCTGAGTCGTTGCTTCCGTCTTTCTTGGCCTTTGTTGCCTCGAGCTGCTCACTCGGTCCCGCTGTGCGGCTTGGGCACTCTCAGGAATCTTCTTTTGTGTCGGCCCTGAAACCTCGAATCTGTAGTTGCTTTTTTGTCATTGTAGATTAGTTGATCAATGATTTATTCTTTTTTTGTTGCTCTTGGAAATGCAAATAGTACTCTGGCAGCACAGCGCACACTTCTCAGGCTCACGCTGTCTTCTGGCACTCCCGCTCCGGACCCGTCGCCATCTTAAAGTCCCGAGCCCTTGGGAGTCTTACATAGCAGTAAATGGAAGGGAGGAAATAGGGAATCGGGGACAGCTTTTAAATTGACTTTTATTCTGCTTAAAGTGAAATGGAATGATATGACCCTGCTTGTAGACATATCTCTGCGGCACAGTTCCAAGGAAATAAATTCTATATTGATGCTTAACATTAGTGTTTCTGTATTAAAATAAGTTCTTCCAATGTAGTTTATAACAAATTGAACTTTTAAAAAAACTTTTATCAGTGTTATTGCTTCATGAGACTATATTCACTTTAAATATTATTGTTCTGAGATAGGGTCATTTGGGGGGAAAGGGGGCTTTATACTCTTCCTGTTATTTCCTCTTTGTTTAGTAGTTTTCTTAATGATGACATAAAACACATTTATAAAATAAATTTTCCAGTCTGTTAACTGTAGGAACTCTTAGCTATCCCATTTGCTACTTTCCTCTAACTATCCTTTTCCTTCTTTTGTGATACTGTACCCTTCACTGCTTCCTTGACCAGTCCCTGATGCTCATCGATCTTTACTCAGAGCTTATTTTCTATTGTCCAGGCACAATACTAAAAGCTGGAGAAATAATCTTAACAAAACACATGTTAGTATATAGCCCAGTCTTGGTAAATTTGGAAAGGCTGCTTGATAGAAATGGCATCCAAGGTAAGCCTCAAAGGATAGATAGCAGTTAGCCAGATGTAAATGGGGGTAGGAACACTTTGCAGCATGTGCAAAGGCCCTGAGACAGAAAGCCAGAGAGCAGTTGGGGAACTACTGGTAACTTGAATGGTTCAAAGAGTAGAGTTAGAAGATGAGGAAGCATTATAAATGAGCCAGAGAGATAAACTTATGAAGGGCTCTGGGCATAAAGAAAAGGGGTTTAGTGCAACTGTGTGGTTTTATCATAGGAAAAAGGATTGCCAAACAAACATTTTCTCCTCCTAGAGTGTCATATGCTAATTAAAGTATCTAACTGAAGAAACATACATTCGTTTAGAAAGCATTCTTCAGTGCCAACCTAATTCTCGAGGAAGAAGAAAACTGAGAAACAGAACTTCTTTTCTAAAATTAATTTTTACTACAGTTCAGAGGCTTTCTGAACAAGTTAATTTGAGCATGATATTATTTAACTAATAACAGGTAACTGTGATGAATCTCCATTTTTACATGATCAAACTAAAAAAAACAAAGAAGACCTAGCAATGCTTTGTTTGAAACAAAAGCTCATTATCAATGAAAAAATTATAGTCCCTGTAAAAAAATTAAAAGTTACTCAAAGTAGTCCTTTCAAAAGTACAAATGAGAGCTGGCATTATTTAAATTGAAGGAGTCAAAGAAAATACTTGGAGCTTTTAACTATTGCCTTACTACTTCCCCAAGTGGTATGAAGTCAAAAATTTTTTTTTCTGTCAGCCAGAAAAATTTACACAAAATCTTCTTACATCACAACAATGACACCATTGACACATTTTTTAAAACTAGTATTTAATAGTGCCAAATGTTTAATTTTCAAGTTATTACATTTTCTTAATTTTAGGTAGTATTTTCTTTTTGAAACACTTCATTAATTTCAAGCGCAATTTTATATATTAGAGTCATATTTTATTGTTCATAATTTTAAGCATTAAATTTTACTTAACATTTTGAAATATGTTGTTAAATTTTGTGTTGGGGGCCGGCCCAGTGGCGCACTGGATAAGTGTGCCGCTTGGGAAGCGCGGTGGCGCTCCCGCCCGAGGGTTCGGATCCCACGTACAGACCGGTTCCCGCTCACTGGCTGAGCGAGGCGCGGGAGCAGCACCGAGGGTTGCAATCCCGTTGCCGGTCCCCGGTCCGGTACGGGGGCAACACTGAGGGTTGCAATCCGTTGCCGGACACGGAAAAAGATAAAAGAAAAAAAAAAAAAAAAAAAAAAAAAAAATTTTGTGTTGGAATTGTATTAAATGTATAGTGTTAATAACCTCTATTTTATGAATCCAGAGTTTTTATTTTGAAAACATAAATATTGAAATAGCAGTATTACCATTTTACTCTGGTACTATTTTCATTAGCAAAGAAATTAAAAGGCTCTTGCATCTGTCTCATTGAAGATGGTGGGCTGAAGGTAGATGGTGATCATTTGGGGAGAAAGAAAAAAAAACTGATGGATTTCAAATAGAGAAATGAGATAGAATCAACAAGATTTGGCAATTGGGGGACATATTGTATGTGGAAGAAGAGAAAAAAATGGTACTGTGCCTTCTCCTATGGACTTTGAGTAGACATAGTTATGAACATTACCATTCACATTGAGAGGAACCACAAGACAAAGAGAACTAAAGCTGAGAAGAGAGGGAGGGAAAACAGAAGAAAGAGCAAGAAGACAGCAAATAGCATCAGGAAATGCTACAGTTTTAATCATTAAATATTCAAAAAGTTAATACCCCTCCCCTGGCCACCTCTACCCTGTTTTTTGGAAGCTTTACATATATACCAAATATACCAGGATGAATTTGGGAGCCCTTCTGAGGCAGCAGAGAGTTGATATTTTAAAGGAAATAGACAATGAATGACGGAGGGCTGGAGGTGCATCTCACGACCCCCTACAGCTCCTCAAACCTGAGTTATCTTGAGTCAGTCTCAGTCTGCTGCCTACAGATTTTTGCCAGTAAGTGTGGTTAAGAGTAGTTTCAAATCTTATGGCTAGGAGTGCAGTGTATGTACAAGTATGTGGAGGACTGATCTGATGAGAATATGAATATATTTTCCCAGAAAGATGATTCTCTGCAGTGATTATTTCCATAGTATTATTAGGATATTCCTTGAATACATTATATATTTAATTACCTGTTAATATCTGGCCAAGGAAGCTTACTACTTTTATTTGGAACTTGCAATACATTTTCACATTTTAAAAAATCTTGTTAGACAATAATTTAGAGACATAACTACTGGAAACTACCTGTACTTTATATTAGTAAATGTCAAGTTTGAAAATTTTGTTAAGGTGGGTCAGTTCTGAGAGCATCAGGGTAGATCACTAAGCTGCTCTAATTTGTGTTAAGGAGACTGTATTTAGAATTTCTCTTTATTTTTTAACTTGTGAGCATTTTAATTTGTTTCCTCTTTTTTTTTTTTTTTCTTTTTTGGCCTCTCTCCTATTTGCTGCATATTTAGAAACCCATATTATCCTTGATGTGAAAAGCGTATTTTATATAGCTCTTTTATACCAAATTTGAAAATTCTAAGGAGAGGGCTTAAAGTTTTAATACTCTGATTAATTGCCCAAAAGGCTGAGATCATTAAGAAGCTTACTGAAGAGATATGTTGTGCTGTAATTTTGTTGCTGTGATTTGAGTTGTGAAGAACCGTAAAAAAGCCCATGTTTGGCACTGGTCAGATAGCTGTTTTGGTACTCAAGTGGCACTCTGATACTTAGGTCTTGGCTTCTTTTTTGTCATATTTAAAATGAAAATGAGGTCGAGGACTTCCAGAGCTTTAACACTCTTTGATCTATCAAATAAAAATGGTTTCTAAAATATTAGGGCAGCACATCATGAGGTCCTACTGTATACAGGCAATGTAGGTGTTTTCTTTTGAATTTTATTTCAGAAATCTCTACCACAGGACCTCTTGGCATGGGAAGCACGACCACCAGTACCACCCTTCGGACCACAACTTGGAGCCCAGGAAGGAGTACTACCCCATCAGTATCAGGAAGAAAAAACCGAAGTACCAGCACCCCATCTCCGGCTGTCGAGGTGCTTGACGATATCACCACACACCTCCCGTCAGCATCATCCCAAATCCCAGCTCTGGAAGAGAGCTGCGAGGCTGTGGAAGCCCGAGAAATCATGTGGTTTAAGACCCGCCAAGGACAGATAGCAAAGCAGCCTTGCCCTGCTGGAACTATAGGTAAGTCTGTTCTAAAGAGCTAAGCTGAAGGTGTTCTGCTACTTTGGCTTGATTTGCTGGAGTTCTTTTCTTTTCTCTCCTTCTCTTTTCTTTTCCTTTGGTTACTACATATTTTGTTGCTCACATTTAATTGAATTCTGAACACAGCTAAATTACAACTTAAAGCAATATATTTTCAGAATTTAAAAATGCAAAGAGGTCACAGGTGAGAATTTGGTGGGAATATGTGAGGTCAGTAGTTTTCACACTTAATGTCATGTCTCTGGGTCAAGTGACAGTCTGTAGGTGTCAGCTCTTTTGTCCAGCAGCCCAGAGTGGATCACTTGATTGCTCTCATGCTTGTCACCAACCATCAAATATCAATTGCAGAAAATGAGGTTGGGTACTTCTATATTAGGAGATGATCACTGAAACTATCTAAAATTTAACAAAAGAGAGTTTCACTTTCTTGGTTTTTATAAAATGTACTTTTTTTTTTTTTAGGAAAATGCTTTAAAATATTCAGAAATCGTCTTTACCTTTATGAAAAGGGGGAAAGATATTGCTTCCGAAGTTTCTGTGGTATTGGAATTAGAAAACATATTGAGACCTCTGTCTTGCTTAGCTCTGTCTTCTTAGTTCTGGGCCTCAGTGCCTTTATCTCTAAAAGAGTAATAGCAACCCCTCTACTTCAGATATGTGTTATAAAGACGAGTGAAATACTGTACTTTATTTGAAAGCACTTTACACTACAAAGATATTTTGTTATTGTTCTGTGAAAATTGGGAAAGAGATTTAAAGGAATCTTTCTGAAACCCTCGCGGTTACTGTCAATACACGTCAATCTTACTTGACCCTTCTCTGTCCATTCTGTTAGCTTTGTCCAGGCCCTTGCAGTCTTTCACTTGAGCTATTGCAGGAGCTTCCTCACAACCTCCACATCACTCCCTCAAATTCATCCTTCGTGCCTCCATTTACCTTTCTAAAACCTAAATCTCATTTTTCTTCTCTGCTTCATGTTCTTCAGTGATTTTTCAGCACCCACATATGATAGATGGGGGAGTTTATTATCTGGCTTTTCCCACCTTTCCAGCTCCATTCAATACAACTCCCCCATCCAGTAAACCCTAGTTCAAAAAACGCGAAGTTTCCCAAACACACTTGGAATGTCTTTCCCACCTTGTTTTCCTGAAAAACCTGAACACTGATTCCTTTAAGACGCAACTGCTACCTTTTCTCTGCAAACTGAAGCAATTAGCTCACAGAGGCAGGAACCACATTTATCTAATTCATAGGATTATTCCCCATACCTAGTGTAGTTGCCAGTAAAGGCTTTAAAAATATTGAATATTTTTGTTTGTTGTACTACATTTCTCTAATGCCAATAGATTGCCAGGCACTGTATCTGGCGTTTTAATAGACATTATTATGTCAATGTAATTATCTCATTTTTATCTTTGCTCATATTTAAATGCAGCATGGATGTGGAGTCATTGAAAGAAAAATGATTTGAGTATTTGAAACAGATGCATTTCTCTCATTACTATAGGTGTATCAACTTATCTGTGCCTTGCTCCTGATGGAATTTGGGATCCCCAAGGACCAGATCTCAGCAACTGCTCTTCTCCTTGGGTCAATCATATAACCCAGAAGGTAAATCTTGTGACTGACAAGGAAGTCTTTGTTAAATCCATATCCTCTGTTGTTGATTTTAACTGCTGAAAACAAAGCTGTTAAGATTTTTTAAAAGAATTAGTGTGGAAAAATCCTGCCACTTTCATTTCATTTTGGATTTAATGAAAACCCGTAATATGCTATGAGCTAATTCTAGAAATTGTTGTTTTTAAAGTGCAAATCCATGAACTTCCTCTAAACCAGACAGTATTGCTTATAATAATTTTGTTATTAATAAAATTTCTATCATATTGTGAACTACAGGTACAACAGGCATTATGAATCAAGCAAACAAAAGCTTCTAACATAAATACATATGAATTTTCCTGTGAAAATAATAAAACAATTTAAAGGTCTGTCTTTGAAATCTTGTAACCTAATCATTTGTCAGTGCTAAAAGTATACACGTGTGACAAAATCTTGCAGACTCAAATTTACAGGGCTTATTTGGTTGTAATATGTTGAATGTTTTTATTATTAATGCACAGTGGGGCTTTGAATTGATTTCATTACAAACAGAGACCAGATGTGTATTTATGCCAAAAGGGCTATGGGATGAATCCTTATTATAGCAATTTATGTGGATTTATGCACTCCTAAAATGGAGAGTCCTTCTATGGCACATTAGCTATGCTGAGGAATTTCTGAAAGAGATTCTTCCTGAGAGATATTACAAATGATGGCCTTACTAAAAGCCTGCCTATGCCATTTGCTCTTTTTTTTAAATTTGTTTTAAGCCAGGCTTATCCACAATAAGATACTGTACAATAATCCATAAATATCTACCCAGTAGATCATTTAGCAGATGAGCCATAACTATCTATTTACCCTAAATCATGGAAGAATAGTGGTTATATTGACTCTAGTTACCCTCTTACATATGCATCTCTAAACTTGTTGCTATTCACAATGATGCTTCTCCAATTTCAGCACTGTTCCTGCCACAGTTTTTATGTCCTTCGATTTTATTACAATGTAGCTCAGACCCCAGGGCAAATAAGTCTTGCTAGATGTGATCGGATTAAGAGATCAGTAGCATATCTCCTTACATTAGCAACTTTTAAAAAATATTCCCTAGATACTCAGCCTGGGGGTTAATTTAAATTTAATAATAACTCATCTAGAAAGCTGAGTGTTTTCATGATAATTCCTGACTATAGTTGGACTATTTCATTGCAGAAATTACTGGGTAACTTTGACTGATAATGATGCTTAATTCTTTTCTTTCCTCTGCAGCCCTGCTAATCTTAGGACAAAAGAGATAATTCCTTTCAAATACCAGACAGCTGTTGCCTGTTTGATTTATTGATGGGATGTTTTTATTTTGTAATAAATATATCATATTCTTCTAGGGCATTTTTGTTTAACTCTGTAGTCTATAAAATTATGTTATAATTATATTAAAATTAAAGAATTTAGGCAATCGGAACTTACAGCAATATCTTCGATCGATTACTCATAAATTTATAAAATCTTCAAAAGTATAACAGGAAGCTTTTGAGCACACTGCATCAGCTTATGTAACTGGCTGAAGGTCAGTGGTGGAGCTGGTGTTTTGGCTGGCTCTCCTTTCATCATGACATCATGCTTAGCCACAACACTGGTTATGCTGCAAGTCGATTTTGATTGGCTTCACATCCTTCCACTCCCTCACCTAGGCTCTCTCTCTCTCTTCACTCTGTCCAATCTTTACCTGGTCATGTCCCTTATACCTGCAAATATCTATGCTACTGATTGAATATAAATGATAGTTGAACAGGTTTCTTTACCACAAAACTTCACATCTTTTTAATTTTAATTTTTATATTGAGACTAGTCCTAACACCTTTAAATATTGGTATTATAAACATTCAATTGATACTCTGTACACAGTATTCACAGTTATTCATCCATATTTTCTCTCCCTCCTTCCTAAAGCGTCTTCCACAGAATTCATTTCCTCCCTCATCCCTCACTCAGTACCAGAGTCCCAACACCGGTGGGACATTTGAGGAGGGTTTCTTTATATGGGTGCAGCAAAGGCACACTGCAAGAAATTGAGCAGGAACCCAGAGCTAGTAACAGGAGAGGAGCTGTTCCCAACCCAGGCCTGTAGGAGATCACATCAAAGGAGTGACCAAAAACTGGAAATGGAGTGTCCTTGAGAGGAAAGATGACATAGACAGGGACTCAACCTAACTTCAGGCAGCCTTTCAGAGAGGGATCTAAGGGAATCAATACCCTGACCTCACTCACCCTTCTCCCTCCATTCACCTGTCCAGCCACCCCAGTGGACAAACTCAGCTGGAAGCCAGAGAAGAAGGGTGCTCTTAATGTCTTCCACGTAAGTCCATCTGCTAGGGCAGAAAGCAGAATGGAGGAGGGTGCAGAGTGGCCCTGAATTAGCAAGTGGAAGGTACCCAACATAGTCCTCAGTAAATGAATTGGGATGCTTGCTTTAGTTTGAAAAAGCAAATTTTACATCTGCATTTCTCTTTAAAAATTAATTATGTTTTTCCCCTCAGCATTCAGGCTAGGAGAGAGAACACAGGGAGAGTTGTGATGATTTCTGACTGAGATTGAGGGGGACAGAAAAAGAAATGTTGGTAGGTGGGTTGGTGGAAGGGTAGATGGATGGATGGAAAAATAGAAAGATAACTAGATATGTAGAGAGATAGATATATGTCTTCAAATTAATGTTTTAAAAAGTTTCCAATTTTTATTGAAAGCCAACAAGTTAGCTCAGAGCCCTGCCTCATGGAACATGTGGCAAAATAATCCTGTTTTCTCACCTTTCTTCTTGACTACTATAAAATCATATTCTCTGGCTTCAGCTTGATCTCTAGCTTAGACTGTATTTCTCAAAAAGGAGTTGTATCCTCTATTTTGCATACCTTTAAAGAATTTATTGTACATTGTAATCTCACCAGTCTTTTTTTTTTTCCATTTAAATTTGGTGATATTACAATTCTGAAGAGCTTCCTTATTATTTACATGCAAAGTGAGGTCTGCTTCCTACTCCATTACCCAGTGCAACTATTATGTGAAAAAGAATTGCCTGAATTGTCAGTGAGAATAGTTTCTAGCAAACTGAAGTGCCTTTGCTTTTGTTTTTATACAAGCTACTGACAGACTTTGAGATAATGCGAGATTATTCCTGTATTTTCTAAAAAAGGATGGGAAGATCTAGAAATGATATTGCTATTTTACAATATAAAATAAGCCAGTTATTTGCCCTAGAAGACTAGGATGAATCTCTGTCCTGCATCTTAATTTCATCATTTTAACTTCTTCAGATCTAGTGTGGAATGAAAGTAAATTGCTTCCTAATTTTATCAGAGACTGGTGGGGTTTCTAAGACTTTAGACTTATTTAATCTGCCTCCAGATGTAAGATAGAATCATTTTATTATTTAAATGCCAGCTTTACTCAGTTGTATAATAAAAGGTAGATCTTTCAAAGAAATGGTAGCTATGTAGCTGTGTACTAAACCACTGTAATTCCTTCATGAAATGTTTTGGCCCCTGATTAATGGTTGACATAATAAAGCTCATAAAATATCAAAGCTGATTTCAAAGAAGATTGTTTTCACTGTGTCAAAATTTAAAACATAAATAGTATCTATCTCTGTCATAATTATTATCCTTAACTAAAGCTTCAGGGTTTCCCTTCCCCTATTCAAGTTCTAGATATAATCCTACCCTATCAATACAGGCATTAATTTACTACTCCTCACAAAACTGATAAAATTTCTCTGTGTATTTGCTTATTTCTGAGAAATAATTTTTGTAGAACTTAGTAAAAGAAATGTTAGAGGTATACATTTTAATGAAAGTATAAACACATTTATACTTTCAGTCCCACCTCTGTGCACAGAAAACTTGAGGCAGATTCAAGATATATGTATGGTTTTGTATGGAAATAAGATCATTGCAGTCCATAATAACTGGAGTGAGAGATATAAATAAGGGATCAGAAAGAGAATCACTTCAGATGCCCCTGGAGAGAACGTGGTCAGTAAAGGCCCATTGGGAAATGTGGCTATGGCGTGGAGTTGAGGCTGCAGTGGTTGTGGAAGAGTCCCAACAGCACCATCACTGAGTCATGTTACCTAGAAACCCCGGGATGGTTTCCATTCCCTCACACACTAAGCCTGTCAGGTGTACTCGTAAATCGCTCTCAAGTCAGGCCACTGCTTGTCACTTTTCTCTACTTCTGCTACATTAATTCATAGCAACTTCTACTCACCCCAGGTCTCCTTTCATTTACTCCTGAGCCTTCTAATATGTTCTCCTGATTTTGATTTCAAATGTAAACTTGATTAGACTGCTCCTATGTAAACTCTTTAGTACCTTCCCATTGTTTTTAGCACAGTTCCCAAAATCTTCCTCAGAACTTCCTAATGGGGACTACTTAATCTGCTCCTTTCTCACCTCTCCAGCTGTCTAACCTCCAGGTACAGTGCCCTCTGTGCAGTTCCCCTAAGACTTCATGCCCTTCAATCCTAAAAGGTGTTCTCTCTACCTGGAAGCCCCACTCACATCCATCCAATTCCTTCTTTTTCATTCCATCTCAAATTAAATTTCTTCCTCAGAGAAGCACTTCCTAAAGTATTTCCTAATTTCTTACACCAGGTTAAAATACCTTTAAACTACTCTACCACACTGGGATTCTATATTGCACTCAAAATTAAAATTAAATAATTATACAGTTAAATGTTTAACAACTTTTTCCATTGCTAATAAGTAAGCTCCTTGTTAACTAGAAACCATTTTACTTACCACTGTGTCCCCAGACCTTAGCACAGTGCTATAGAAATTTAAATGTTGGTTAATGAACAAATGAACATATAGGCTGAATGAATCAGTTGGAATTATAGATAGGTAGATGTAAAGAAGCTACGTAGATAGAGAGATATATCTGTCCTACTTTTTAAAAAAACAATATGTATTGCATATTTAACACATACACATAAACAGTTCATGCTATGCAGGTGGCAATATTTGGATAATAGATCTCAAACTTTTTTTTATCATAGTACATTTAAGTGAGTCAAAAAACCCCAGAAGTCCGACTGCCCTGATTTTTTTTCTGATGGAAAAAGCAATATGTGGTAACAAAGAAATAGAAAGAAGCAATATATTACATAAGAACATAATGATTAACAAAATAAGACAATAGTAATTCTACAAATATATTCATTATTACAGGAATAAAATAGGTAGGAAACCATAACAAATGCAAGACACTATGAATGGTGCATTAATTAAAAGAATATCCCTTTGGAAAATTATAGGAATTCCAGCTATTTGGATACTTATGCTCCCAGTAGGAGTTTTGCAAAGTTACCAATCAGTTGTATCAAGTATTTACACTTACTGATGGAATAGTGAATTTGTATATTTAGAATATACTAGCCTCTCACCAAGTCAATGAATATTGAATTTTAGTATCTGTTAATTGACTTACTAGATAATCAATAATTAGCCCTAAATTATATGTAGAAATTTGAGTATATGGATTATAATCATATTTATTTCACTTTGTGACCACATAAAAATACTTTCATGACTCACCAGTGGGTGTGAATGCTACTTTGATCTACATTGAATTTTTTACCTACTTAAACTTGAACCCTGTAATGTATGCCATTCAGTCTTACAGCTATTTTAAGTACGAAGACCCTGATCATAGTTTACAAATTTCTTAAACTCAGTTCAGGTGTTTTCTATTATATGAATTTCTAAAAAGTACGAATTAACTATGTAATAATGCTTTAACACATTCTTCTTGTAAAATTTTAACATTACAGATGAGGATTTAGTTTTTGATTCTCACTTTTCAGGCTTTGTTTTATGTGTTTAAATATATAGATGTACACCTATATAAAAATAAACACAAAAATATTGTATATTTATTTTTCATAAGTAACATGATTATATACTACTTATGTAGTGTGGTTATATTTCTCAAATAGAATGCAAATATATATTAGTATATACATATAAATAATTTTTATACTTGCATTTATTTTAACTCAACAATATACATCCTGAAGATTGATGTTAACAATATTGATTTCCTTCATCCTTTAAACTATTGCATACTGTTACATGGTATGCATAAACTTGAGCAGTTCTATATAGTCATAACTCATTTTGTTTTCTGTCATAAACAAGTTGAAATGAGCATCTTTGAACATTTCTACTTGTATATCTGTGGGATTATTTTCTATGGTGATACTAATTAGGAAAATTTCTGGGTTGCACAGTCTTCACATGTCGAAGTTTAACAGACACTGGTAATTAGCTCTACATAGGGGCTATGCAAATATACATTACCAGTAATAGGTTATGGGGGTAATATTCATTTCCACAAACCCTTGCCAGCACTTGATATTATTAAACTTTTTTTTTTTACTCTTTTTAGAGTTAGACTTTTTCTGTATACCTGAAAATATGATTGTAAATAATTTAAGTGTTTCAATCACTCCGATTTATTTGTTGGTTTCTTTAACATTCAATTCTGCTATAAACATTAAGCATCCCTGAGTAGATAGCAAAAATCTCTTTGACTAAGAGTTATAGCTGTGCTCCTTGTAGCTTTCTGAATACCCAGTAGGGACACAGCTTACAAAGAGAATCTTTGCGACACAGTGTTCTATATTGAACTGCCTTAAAAAAAAGAAAAAAAGAAATAAAACCATTTCATAAACAATGACACTATATCCAGATGCTCCCAAATACTCCTCAAACTACAGTGGGCTTACATCCCAATAAACCCATTGGGGTTGAAAATACCATTAAGTCTAAAATGCATTTAATACACCTAATTTACTGAACATCATAGCTCAGCATAGCCTTCCTTAAACGTTCTTGTGCTTAGAGCACATTAGCCTACAGTTAGGCAAAATCTCCTAACACAAAACCTATTTTATGACAAAGTGTTGAATATGTCATGCGATTTATTGAATACTCAACTGAAAGTGGAAACCAGAATGGTTGTATGGGTACCATTATAAAGTGGAACCATCAAAAATTGGGAACCATCTGTATTTAAATAGTTGTGGAGCAGACTAAAGTTTGCAAAGCTACACATCAAATCATTAACAATCTCTGGAAAGAGATATTTAGAGGCAAAAGAAGAGATATTCATTATTTTTACATTGCACACTGTTATCTATATTGTGTAAATGTGTTATAATCCTGTTTTAGTTTAACTTAAAAATGATAAAGAATATTTATAACTTGGAAAATTACTGTTATGTACCTTTTTTTCTTGTTTCCCTTGCCTTACTTACAAATGAATATATATATATATAGTATTCCTATCTTCTTATTACCCAGGGCTATTGTCTGGCTAGGCTAAGGCCTGGAATCCTCACAGCGCCAATTGTCTAGCTCTTGATTCTGTTTGTGACGCCAATTGTAAAGCTAGGCGACCATGTCAGTTGTCGGCTCTTTTACCTGCTGGTAATCCTCCACCGACTGGGCCGATGGTTGAGCAAGGGCTGGATCTGGAGCTCCCAGACCCCTCAAGCCCATTCACAGACTGTGTCACAAATCCTTCACATGCCAGGCTGGGTCCCCAGACCCCTTACATGCAGATCTATGAGCCAGGTAACCAGCCAAAAGGTCCTTGGAAGCCATAGGTTGGAAAGCATGGCTGCACGGGGCTGGTGCCTGAGGCAGACGCCCGCCTTCCTGCTTCACTAAAACTCCTCTCTCTACTCTCTTTTTCTCCCTCTCTCTCTTTCTGCTCTCTACTGTCTCTCTTCAGAAGAACACAAGAATAGCAACAAAACTAAAAAGATACATTGGTGCACATGTACACTAACTACACACACACACACAATTTGCTTACAAAGGATGCCGAACCACACCCAGCTGGACCTGAGGCCAGGGCCCTGATGAAACTATTCTATTTTCCCAACAGCTATCAAATTTGTTCAAGTCATCATGGGGTATTAGTCTTTCTCGCTTTTAACATCTTTGGAGTGTTGACAATTTGATATACTTGTGTAGAATATACTTGAAAAATCAGCGTGCAGTTTCAGAAAAGGAAAATGATAGAAAGTAAGCAATAGTGTTTTGGGAGCAAAATTTCTTATTATGTAGTTATTAAGATGAAAGTCACTTTGAAAAGCAGCGATTTTATTTGACGTAAAATTTTCACAGAGCTTAGCAACTGGTGAGTATTTATTGTGAACCAAGTTCTAAACTAGGCACAAAGCAAAATTTGTATTTGCCTCTGAGAGCTTAGAATATGGTTGGGGACTCACAATACACACTCATCAAAGTCCAATTTAGAAACTCACAGAGAAAATAATAGGGCAAACCTTAGACTTAACCATCCAAATGGATAATTAAAGTGAGAATAATTCTTAGAAACAAGATTTCTCAGGAGGAACTTTCTGCAGACATGGATTTAAAGTCAGGTTTTGAAGAAGAAGATGAATTAGCAGGAAAAAATGGGGAGCACATTCTAAGTGAAGATGGAGTTTGATAACTATTTCTTGCCTCAGTGATTAAAACTTACATGCAAAAACAATTGTCAAAGAGACCAATAAAAGTATTATGTAAGACCTCTTTCCTTTGTATTATGTTTCAAACTTGTAGTTGAAATCTGGAGAGACAGCTGCCAACATTGCTAGAGAGCTGGCTGAACAGACAAGGAATCATTTGAATGCTGGGGACATCACCTACTCAGTCCGTGCCATGGATCAGCTGGTAGGGCTCCTAGATGTGCAGCTCCGGAACTTGACCCCAGGTGGAAAAGATAGTGCTGCCCGCAGTTTAAACAAGGTAAGGAACTCAGTTATGTATATCTTTAAAGTTCTAGTAAAATCATTAAGACTTCCCCACCTAATTTTTCTTCCTTCTGTGGACTCAGATCGTTCTAAAGAGAATAACCAGTTATATTATAATTACATTCAATTTGCTTTGCTATTTTATTATAATAATAGAACCATTTATCTTTTAATCTAAAGAAACAATAAATGATAATCTGTCCGTATACATTTTGAATTTACAATCCTATTTTCTATAGCAGTTACTCTGTTTTGTATGCTAAATTCTGATAGGGTTAACATGGATAAATGCAATTTATTTTGTTTTTCCTTTTTTCCTTTTAAACCTTTATATGAAAACAATTGATGATAAAACAAGTGTCTAATCAATAAGTAGAAATGTAGAAGATAGCAATGAGAGGAAATTAATAATGCATTATAGATATTTTTTAAATAAGATAATTTAACCTAATTAATTTACTTTTAAAAAGCTCATGGGACAAGTAATTAAGTTTTAATTTTTACTTCCTTCGATTTTTAAATTACTCAGATTTTGCGTTGCTACCATTAAAATTTAAAAAGTTTAAATGTATCTCGGCAAATTTGAGTTATAAATAATGAAAATAATTCATTTTTTAAGTTTCAGGGAAGATATATCAAGAATTTTTATTTTTTTAATTAATTTTTATTTATATTTATTTTTATTTATATAAAGTAAGCATTTTATTTAAATAAACATTCAGTGTGTTTTACATATTTATAAAGAATATCATTTATGTATATACAAAATATCTCATGTGAATTAACCCCATAGTGAAAAAATATTAGAATTGCTACCATCAAATGACATGTGTTTCCTGAATGTCACAGTGTAGTGGAGATGCTCAATGATTGAAATGTATTTTAGGGTCTTGAATTTCATGATAGTCTCACTATTTAAAAAAGCAAGAATTTGACGACAGACTAATTTTCCTCTATGGAATTCATTAAAAGAACATTCCCCTTTTAGAATGAAAAATGACTTTGGAGAATGATCTTTTAATATGTTTGGTTCTTCTGTGTCTTACTGGGGTAAGAATCTCACTCATCAAGATTTTAGAAATTTTTAAAATAATAATTGTTCAACATAGAAAAGCCAAATATTTTATCTGGCAAGTACAATTTTTTCTGCAATTTCATCTTCAGCCAACAGGTACAGTTTTATCTATTAGGTTTAAATTATTAAAGCTTTTTTTATGCTGAGCATAAAGGAGTTATTTTTGTCACTTATGCCCGTGATAGGATCACAATTAAGCCCCCAATAGAAAATAATCCACAGCCGCCTAAGTAATCTGGGCATGCTGTGATTTCCATGTGTTATTACTGGATACAATTAATGAATATTGCTGCCAGCTATTGTTATCATAATGTAGTAGAAATAGTAATTTCTGTTAATGTTACATATCCATAACATGACTTGTTATAGCAATACTTTGTATCTTTATTTAAAAATAGTGTTGATGTCTGACAATATCAGGTAAAGCTGGCAATTAATGTCACATTCTAACTGGCTACAGCTAATCAGCTTGCCTACTCTGAATATCAAATAACTAAGTAATGGGCAAATTTCCATTTGTGAAGCTTTTTAATGCTCTCTTTCGTTTCCCTTTTGGCTCTTTCCAATTGTTTATATAATGTGGTTTGTCATATGTTAATTTGCATGATGGGGTAAGGAGATGGGAGGGCAAAGGTTATTCACATGCTTGCTGGCTTGCTCTCATTTCCTGTGGTTCCCCTTTTCCCTGAAGCAGTTATAACCCATCAGATTTGCAAAGTCAACTCAGTACAAATCAATTGCGTTCCACATTGAAATTCTGAAGGGTTTAGAGTCCTGCAAAACCAAGATGGGAGTTAGTGATCCAAATGACAGCCCTGGCAATTTACTCGCACTCATTCCTCACTAAATTCTTTAGAGGAGTAATTGTGCTATGCTTATTGAAGAATGCGTGAATTAGAACTGGGAGAGTATTAGCCATACAAAAAGCACTAGAGTAACTGCTTCTTAAAACTAGGTAATTTTCTCCTTCAACAATCAAGGGTACTGAAGGGAAAAAAAGGAGGGAAGAGAAGGAAAACCCACAGTCTAGTTTATATAATTTTGGGTCATTTATGTAAACAAAGTGATTAAGCTGTTATTAATTACTCATTTTATCACCAGGAAAAAATGTTTGGGACTGAATATGAGTTTCTGTCAACATTTTGCCCAGAAAAACATCATTCTGTATGCAAACAAACAAAAACAGGCTTTTTAATTCCACCAAAATTGCTAAAAATGTCTAATTTTTTGTTATTGAAACTATCAAAAGCAATTCATCAAGAAATAAAAGTAGTGATAAATCAGAAGATTAATCACATTCTTTTAATCAGAAATTATTGTTTTTGTATTGGTTTTTGTCCCTTACAATCAAATAGTCATAGTAGTGGGCATTTCTATTTTCCCAGTAAACAGAATTTTTTTGTATGTATGAATGAACATTGATTTGTGGTGCACGTTAACCATCTATATTATCTATAGACCACAAATAATCTACTATCTTTGAAAAACGAGTTCCAAACTTTTGACATAATTTACTTAACTTCATATGTCTTCATTTGTGGCACATAAATTAATAACTAACCTGATGTGAAATGGATCATTTCAAATGAATAAAGTATATTGACTTTTACTAATTTCTACTAAATGTATTTAAAGATTTCTTGCTATCATTAACAGCTTTATACCATCCAGTTTTCATTAGGGTTGTTCTAAAAGGGTTTGGCTACTATTTTTCAAGCCATTGCTTACATTTTGATGCTGCTTAGCTTTCATTTTCTTCTAGAAAATAGTGAACAACAAAATAAGGTGTTTTGTGTAGATGTGTTCTTTTATTTTTTCTTGTTTTCTTCTGTCACTAACTTGTTTTTTCTATTTAATCTGCTGTCTTAATGGATTCAGCTTCAGAAAAGAGAGCGCTCTTGCAGAGCCTATGTCCAGGTACTTTCTGCGTTTTTATCAATGTGTTAAGTTGTTGAATTGTCTCTGTTGGTGACAGCATGTGTGGACATCTGATACAGAAATGATAATGTACCCTTATTAAACTAAAGGAATTTCAGGGAGGGCATGAAGGGTGGGAATGGAAAGACATATGAAAGAGTATGTGTGAAAAAGAAATTTGGCAGTGCCAATGCTCTGTCACACAAGAGAAGCACAAACTAAGAAGGAATTGAGGTGCTAGTGTTTTGACCATCACTAAGAGGTGAGTTGGGTGCGATATATAAATCTCTAATTTCTTCATAGAGGTGCATATGAAAGCATTTCATGTGTACATTGTGCCAGCCAATGTTTGAGTAGGAAGTCATTTGGAAATCACACTCAAAGTCACACTCAAAGTCGTATAAGACAATGAGTAGTCCAGGTTACTTGGAATATGCTTCTGTTCCAAAATAGAACTGTTTATTGGCTCATGGAATACTTGTGACTCTCTTACTCTCTCATTCATTGTAAAAATGTTAATCCCAATGTCAATGTAGTTTTTATCCTAACATGTTCTAATTTATTTTTAAGCGGCAAACCATTCCTATGTTTATGGGTTTTGTATGAAAGAGAACAATCCTAGAAGCGAGATGCCTGTATCCCTGTTTTTTTGTTTGTTTGTTTTTCACAAGAAAAAAAGGAAGTGAGGAAGGAAGGAAAACTTTATTCTATATGTACACATATCACAGCATTTTAAAAGAAGAATTCCATCTGCTCTCAAGAACCAAGTTAATGGTTATAAGATTGGCAGTCTAATAACTAAACCTTATCAGTTTATTCACAGTTGAACATAATATAGGGGCACTGACTTCTTTTAAACCAAAACTCTAAAGAGGTTAGGTTGACGTAAATACTAAATATCAATTTGTCCATTTATACATTTCTGAATATTCACATCAACTATTCTTCTAGGTAGTATAATTCCTTCTGGGAATTTAATTTATAATTAGGAAATGACTTAGCATAAAATCGTGGCAAAAAGAACTAGATGGCTTTGTGGGGAAGTTAGTCAGGCTGTCAGAAGTACAATGCAGTAAACATTTTAATCAGTGGAGATATCTCTGTGTGCTGGCTTTAGTCATTTAATTCTGGCTGGCAAATTGTTTTTCTTCAGCTGCCCCAGTTTTAAATTCTGTACATGGATTCCTTCATTTACTCAACAAATATTAGTGAACAAACAAACACATTCCCTGCCCTAGGATTTTACCATCCAGTGGACCATACTGATTAATAAATGTTAGCACATTAGCACTTCAAATGAGTTAAAATACTGTTGAGTAGATTTAACTTTCTTTAGTTATATTCTCATTCTGGTAATGTGTACTGATGACTTTGATTAGATTTGTTGTTTTCCAAGTCTCCTCAGCAACACAAGAACACATTATAAGTGGTCCCTATAAGTCATTTAAATTTGTAGATGGCGAACCTGGCCATTATGTGTTGATTTTGTAGAAGAGGAAAGATTGCTTTTTCTCACCCATCGCTAGATTTGTGGCTGAGATTTATATAACAAAAGACATTAACAAGAGAAAAGCCTACAATTTTATTGAATGTAAGTTTTATGTGACGTGGGATCCTCTGGAAATGCAGACCCAAAGAAACAGGGAAACCTGTGTATTTTTATGCTTAAGTTTGATTAACAGTGGACACTTATAGGAAAGTATGATTGGACAAAGTGGGTATGATCTAACAGTAATAAACTGGAGGGAACTCAGCAAGGCCTATTTCTTCAGATTCTTCTTGGCATCTCTGTGCCTTTGGCTCTGGGTATAGAGAGAGTATCTCTAGAATGGGGATATATTATGACTTGCTTCAGGCAAAGATGAGAAAATTATTCCTTGGTTTTATGAGCTGCTTCAGGGGAAAAGGGCAGAGGGGAGGGGAAGTGAGAATGACCTTCCTACTTCTGCCGTTTTGTCAAATGCCAAGGTACCATATTCTGGAGTAGCATGTTGTGAATCCCATCAATTCTTACTACTTTTATTATCAGGATATTTTTTTTCAGGATGAGCAATTTAAAAAAAATTTTAAAAATTAGTATGTTTTCTTGTGTGCCTCATTCTGAATTTGAAGCCATTAGGATAAGGATATAAGGGCATTGCATGAGTCATTTAAAATAATAATAAAAAAATGAATATTATTCACAATATTAACTTCCTAATGATATTAGGAAGTTAAGCTTTTAATTTTCATTTTATTTCATAAAATAATGGATCTTTTTGGGTTAGAAAGTGTTCAGATTTATTTTTCTAAGTTTTTGGGGAAATAATTGCACATATATATATGTAACCTACACTCTTAGTATGTGCGATAGGTAGAGAAAAGAAGTCATCTTCAGCACTGAAAGCTGAAGATCATTTTTGAGCAGTATTAAGATTGTTTTTGATTGCAGTCTATGCTTTCCATTTAATGGGGCCTTTGGGATAATTAGCCTTTCAGTATTTAGACTTATGAAATGCATGGTCATTCAAACATGAATCTCTGATGGAAAATTAAATAGCATAGTTTATTCAATGGCTGATTTCCTAGTGTTATAAATGACTGGCTGTGAATAAATGTTTCAGCTATTGCCTAAACATCGGATGAGACCAAATACAAACCCAGTATTGGTGGAGTGGAAATGTACTGTTCACTAATACACAGCACTAGTTCTGTTCATCTCAATGTAGATCATTATTCCATGAAATTCCAGAGAGAAGAATACTTTAAACTTTAGTCTATTCAAATTTTAAAGACTTGTTTTATGTTCCCTCTTGTTTTTATGTTCAGAGCACGTTTAAAATTACCTATGAGATATACTTAAAGTGCTTTATGCGTTAAATTTGAAATAAGACGGTTGTTTAGTCACCATGAGTTTCTTAAAAAATATGGCCATTCCATAGGCACAGCAAAGATTCTTGTGGAATTGATTTTGACCATTTAAATCCATTTAGCTTTCAATTATTTAGAGGTTCTGTATCAATTTTGAGTTATCTAGATCCATTTTTTACATCTTCTTGCTTCCTACCTTTTGTTTATTTTACAAACATAAAAGCACAGTGAAATTTGAAATGTCAGCTGTCAACTATGGTAATTGATCTGTAGGTGAACAATTAAAAGGTGGTTGGTATATAATTTTTTAAATAATACATGAATTTTCTAAAAGCCATTATATTCTTGCATCCTAAGAGTTTTAATAAAAACAAAAAAAGATACAATATATTTTATTTTTCTTTATTTAGTCACAATTTTTGATTATACTAAAATACTGCTTAACTACTGAAACATAGAAATTGATGCACCATACTAAAATGTATCATTATCATATTTTGGACATAATAACTTCATTTAAGAAGACAGCTTGAAATTTTATGCCAGAGAAGACTACTAAGGCTGTGTTACACATGCATATTAAATGGCTACTATGTTGTAATATGACCAGAAGGGATCTTAGTGATGACAATGAGTTAACTGAGACCTCGAGGAGGTGAAGTGACTGGGCCAGGGTCTCACGACTAGCATTGATGGTCCTGTTGTTGCTTCCTTACATGTTTCCTGTGCTGCTTCAATATCATGATTAAGAATAACAATGATTTCTGATTAAGAATAAATACATTTATTAGGCACTAATGATGAGGCCATCATTGTGCACAGCAATTGGCATACATTCTTATTTAATGTTCATTACAAACCTATAATTATTGCAATTCTTTTTTTGTTTGTTTGGCGACTGGCCAGTATAGCAATCGAACCCCTGACCTTGGTGTTATCAGCACCATGCTCTAAGCAACGGAGCTAACTGCCAACACAATTATTGCAATTCTTAACTTGCAGAAGAGAAAATGGAGGCTCAGGGAGGGTTAAATGACTTTTACAAGATCACACAATAATTGAGGGGGCCCTGAATTCAAAGCTAGGTCTTCCTGATTGAGTAGCTCATGCTTCTCATCCCTAAAATACTGCTGCTATAGTACTGACCTCATTATTGGTGGTAGGAGGCAGAATATATCATTTGGTTTATATTTATTGATTTTTTTTTTTTTTTTTTTTTTACTGTATTTCAGGGATGGAGCAGAGTAAAGCAGCCTTTTTTTCTTTTTCTTTTTTTTTTTTTTGATACTGTTGTCAAATGACTGTGTGGTAATTTACTGCCATATTAAGGTCAGGTAAAACATAATTTGCTTTGAGTCCCTTTTATTTTAAGAGGAGATTCTGATTAAAAAGTTAGCTTGAGAAAAGAAAAAAATAAGTAGAAGATATAATAACTCTATGTTAAAGGAAGAACTGTCAAACTGTTTTCCGAAGTGGCCACACCATTTTACATTTCTACTAGCAATGTATGAGGGTTCCAATTTCTCCACATCCTCGCCAACACTTATTATTTCATCCTCTTTATTATAGCCATGTTAATACTGTGAATTGCAGAAGTTCTTGACTCTAGTCATGGGATAGGGGTAGGGGAGGTTTGGGAGTGTAATTCATGAACCAGTAAAAAACACAGGGTTTCAAAGAGAGGTCTGTGGTTTTCATGAGAAGCTGGGCGTAGAGTATGACTTCCTGTAGCTTAAGAACAACTGCCTTCAGTTCTATAAATGTAACCAGAACTTAGATTTGCATTTTTTTTCTTATTTTAAAACCTCAAATTGCTATCTTTTAAATAGTAATGTTTGTTAGCATCATTCTCTTCTTTAGCAGGAATTATTAAGAACTTTGGTGTTTATTTTTAACTACTCCAAAAGCAGGACATTTATACTGGTATGTTTTTGTGTTGCTATAACAGAATACCTGAGACTGGGTAATTTATAAAGAACAGAGATTTATTTGGCTTACTATTCTGGGACAGCTGTGTCTGGTGCAGGCCTTAGGCTGCTTCTACTCATGACAGAAAGTGGCAGGCAGCTGACAGGTACAAGCAGATCACATGGCGAGAGGAAGCAAGAGGGAGAGAGAAGGTGCCAGGGTCCTTTAAACAACCAGCTCTCGTGGGAAGTAAGAGCGGAAACTCACTCACTTTCTATTAATGTGTTAATCTACTCATGGGGGATCCACCCCCATAACCCAAACTGCTCCCAAAACTGCCAAGTTGAGGATCATATTTTGACATGAGCTTTGGGGGGGCCAAAACATCCAAATTCTGTCAAGATTTTTCTACTGAAGAAATATATTTTCATTTTTATCAGCAATTTCTTTGTCCTCCAAATCTCAGAGGTTGTATATACTCCTTAGAGAGTCTGTGGTCAACCTTGCTTATGGGGTACTACAAGTACATCTAGATATTGATGTAAATACTTTGAGTCATTACTTAGATCCCGCTGTTACTTGCACAGCCAGGTTGAAAACTGATGCTAAAAAAGTGGTAGATAGATGTGAATTAGACACACACACATGCATGCGCGCGCACACACACACACACACAGAGACACACACACACACACACTCTGATCTTCTTTCCTTCTTCTTTTCTTTTGAAATGCAGGTGATCTGTGTGTTTTTGAAAGCTTGCAGAGTAGTTGAAACAATCCCCCTTCTTATTTCAATATGGAACTATACATTACTGATTCTATTTATTTAGTTTGTTTTAACCTAATAATCTATTGGAAATCTCTATCTTAGCTAACAGCAATGTGAAACCAATCTTTTTCTTGGACTGGAAAAACATCTCAGTACGTAACAACAAAATATTCCAGAATTACTAGTTGAGCACATGTGCCCAGTAATCTTATCAGCACTAGAAATATAGCAATGCACATAATAGGCAAAAATACCCCCTCTCTCTCCTAGGGCAAAAAATCTAATTGCAAAATATTAACAGTACATTAATATGTAAAATACATGGTATGCCAGATGATGATAAATGCTATGGAGCTAAATAAAGTACAAAAGCAAGAAATGAATTACTTAAGTGATATTTGAACAAAACTCTGAAGGCGGCAAAGGAGTTGGCTATGTAGATATGCAGGAAAGAGCATTCCAGCAGCCAAACAGAAAGTTTCTGAGGTGGAAATACGTCTGCTGGCAATTAAGGAGGCCAGTGCAATGGAGCGGAATGAAAGAAAAGAGGGTAACAGGGCATGAATCTTCAGTGTAGCAAGGGCCCAGATTCTGTTAGACGATTGTAAGGACTTCAGCTTTTATTCTGAGAGCCCCAGAAAAACCATTGCAGATTTCTGAACAGATGGATAGCATGATCTGATGTGTTTTAAATGGGGGGAATAGCCTATAGCAGGAAAAGTAGGGGCTGAAGCAGGGTGACCAATTGGGCAGTGATGGTCACTTGGATTAGTATATCAGTGTTGGATACTGAGATAATTGTTAAGATTTAGGAATTTTAAAAAACTGAAACAGGATTTGCTAAGAGGTTGTATGTGAGGTGTGAGAGAAAAAGAGGTGTTGAAATGACAGAAAGTTTTTTGCCTGAACAAGTGGAAGGATGAAGTTGCCATTTATTGAGAAAGTCTATCTGTGACCAATTTGGGAGTGACAAGAAAAGAACTTCACTGTATAACATGGTAAGTTTGAGATTCCCATTAGATGTCTGATATAGATGTTAAATATGAGGTTAAGTATACAAACTTGGAGTTCACTTGAGAGGTCATCATTTGGTAGTGTTAAGCTTAGACTGGTATGTAAAGCCAAAGTACTAGATGAATTCATCAAGACAATATGTAGAGAGAGAAGAGAAAAGAATCTAGGACTGAGCACCAGGCCGTGGTAATATTAAGAGATCAGGGAGAAGGAGAGAAACCAGTAATAGAGAATAAAAAGCAGGCTTAAGGAAGGAGGACTGAAGACCAGGACAGGGTGGTATCTTGGAGACAAATGAAGTTCTCATTTCAAGGAGGAGGAAATGATGTTAAGGGCTGCTGAATCTCCTCAGAAATGCTGATATAGCTTTTCAAGTATAAAAGTAGCATCAACTTTTGATTAATTTACAAAATTCTAAAGCCTGGATATCTGTATTATTATATATAATATCTAAACATTTTTGCCTATTCTTTTTATTTTTTGTGTGTTATTAATGCAGTCTTTCTGTGAACCAAAGTTGCTACTTGCACCTTTGACAAAGTGCAAATTGAATTATGCCAGTTTTACTTGTGTGCCTTTGGTGCATAAGACAAGAAGGTTTCTAAGCTCCATTTATACTGCTGGGAAGAAATTAATGAGTATTTTCAAGTTCCTTGTTTGGTCACTTAATTGGCTGTGTGACAAAGAGCTCTGTGGTGCATGTCAAACAACTTTCGGAATCCTCTAATGATTTGTGCTTTGCTTGACTTGTGATACTATTCTGTGTGGCCTGTCAGGCTGGATATCCTTGTTAAAGTGGCTAGAATAAATTGGCTAGTGGTGTGCATACAATGTAGTATATTAACTACAGCAACAGGGAGTACTTTTAGCAGCTCTTTCAAGAAATTTCGATGTTTGCCTATAAGCATGAAAGCCAACCCAAACTTTCATTTAATATAATTAAAAGGACATCTGAAAGTAGTTTGAATCACAGCAGGTTCTTGTGGTTTGGTAACCCTTAGTTAAAACCCTGTGAACTTAATATATTTCACAGCTTGAAAAATCTGCACTTGATTTGTGTCAGTAAGAGAGAAAATATAAATCGGTGTCCTGCATTTTTCTGGTCCCCAGAACTTATTGTTAAAAGACATTGAGATCAAAGAAAGTGGCTTCCATCTGCAAAACTATGGTACTTTTCTTTAAGGAATAGTTATAAGAATATCCTTCTGTAAGTTGTAGTCATTAAATGCTGCTACAAAGCAATCGTTGAATCAAAGGACAGTAAAATAACATGTTATGTAAGCAGAGTAAATCATACAGGTATTATTTAAGAGCTTGAACAGGTTGCTTCCTAAATCTCATGATTCAAAGATTTCCAAAGGACAGTGACAGATAATGATGATGGAGACACTACTTTTACGTGAAAAGGACATCACTGACGGAATCTTTCAAAATTCCCCTGACAAATGTTAGGTCAGGCAAAGATAGCTGCTTTACAAAGTCATTTCTGCCTTTTCCATTTTGCACATTTCCTATAAATAAACAAATGTTCCAGCTGCTGTTTGTATATACATAGTTCGTGAATGCTTCGGGAAGTGATTCTAATGAGGGTGGGAATAAAAGCACCCTTCTGTTTTTAAATAAAATGTTTCATCTAAAACAAAAATATTTCCTCTCTTCTTTTCACTTACTTGTATTCTCTTTTTCTCATTTAATTTCCAGATCAAAGTCTAGGTCATTACTTAATTGTAAGACTTCCTAAAGACCATTCTGTGCTTCATTGCTTTCCGGGCATACATTTACTTTCAGAAAAGTTTTAAATACATAGAGTATAAATAGACATTATTTCTATGCAAAGACAAGAGAATAGATATCAACTTACTTTGCTATTTCTTTAATAGCTTTATGATCACATAGCTAACCAGAAGGAAAAAGATATTAAAACCAGCATTACAGATTTAAGATCCTATTTTCTGAAACTATCATTAGCTTTTCTGGTACAGGTCAGAAAAGAAATGGAAGTTTTAAAGTGTAATTTGCCATAAAGTAGTTGTCTGATGGCTTGGAACCAAACAAATGATTTTTTAGGTCTGTTCCCAACAGAGTTACAATTTTTATCTTTTCTCTTATCTAATATATGAACTTTGTATAGCTTGTAGTAACAGAAACTTAACTATAGTAGTTTAAACAAACCAGAGCTTTATTCTCACCAGTAAGTAAAAAAAAAAAAAAATGCAGATGAGATAGTCCAAGATTAACTTCATGAAATCATCAGAGACAAAGGCTTCATCTGTTTTTCTGCTCCATTATCTTTACCACATGTGTCTCTATCCTCAAGATGACAAGATGGCTACTTAGTTTCCAATTGTCACATTGATGTCTCCGAGTAGAGGGTCTAGGAGGCCCTATAGTCAGCCTCAACCCACTCTGTCCTCTTACCAAATTCTTGATTTCACCACAGGAAAGAATTCAAGAGCAAAGTCATAGTAGTGAGGACAGGTTTGATGTAACAGATAAGAAATACAGGTTCCACAGAGAGAGTGCAGCCTAGCTTCAGAGACTGAGCAGGGCCCACACCAAGATTAATACAAAAGTAAGAAACACACAGTTAAAGTTTAGTACAGAGTACAGCCTGGCTCAAGAGAGTGAACAATCACCTGCTCAAAGTCCGCTGAACACAAAAGTAAAGTATACACACCTCAGCCAGCAAAGTGCAGGTTGGCCCCAGGAAAGTGAGCCACAACCCCGCCTTCTGCTGGAATTGGGCTTTTATAGTTTCACTCTTTAATACATATAACCCCTCTCTACCAAGCATGCCCGGCCACTGGATTTGCATAAGCCAGCCCTTGTGGTCTCAATTTCCCTGTGTTGGTGCTGAAAATAGGTCAGACTAGCAAAAGTAGCTTTCCTCTAGGGGAGAGTCTAGAGGAGGGGCCTGAGACCTTGGGAAGGGGCTTGAAACCCAGAGGTGTGTCTTGAAACCCCAAAACAAGGAAACTGAGCTCTTCCGATCTCAACATCATGCTAATCTCCAAACAAGAAGAAGGAAAAGGATAAGTAACTAAAACATTTGTTCCTTTTAGAACTTTCCAGAAATCTCATACAGCTACTTCTGAACATGTCTCATGGGCTACCCTATTTAATAGCTAAATAATACATTAATAGGTGTAGCTTTGCAGTTGAGCACAGTGTCCAATGATTCTGTGTCTAACATGAGAGATATTAGGCAACTAGCATTCTCACATACAACTATCATGCTTTTTCTTTTTCTTATTTAATGAGATATAGTGAAATCTTCATCCAGTTTTGGTGTAATAGCTTACCATAGATTTACAACAATACTAGAGTTACTTTTTAGCCTTAAATAGAGATTAAAATGTTCTTTCGATTGTTTTGTTAGCCTTAGTCTAAGGTTAAATATTTTGTAAAAAAAAAAAAGCTATTTTAGACTGTTCTCAGACTGCATTTTTCTTCTTTTTAAGTAATTTTTTGAATAGCTAACATAGGCACATGGTTTAAAATTTAAAAGGTAGAGTAATAAATATGTCTCCTTCGCACCAGAACCTCTGCATTGTTAACTCCAGGGCATGCATGCCAGTGACGTCTGAGCAGTCTCCTCCTGAAGTTGGGCAGTTCATCCTTGCATCTTGCCCCTCTCCCCAGTTATTCAGCTCTCCTCCAAAGCAATCACTGTTATCACATTTTTAAATATTCTGCCAGAGAATGTTTCTTTATAAATCTGTCATACAGTCACAAAACAGTGCTGTTCTCCTTTCCTACAAATAGGGACTTTGGAAGTAGCTTGTGGAAGACCCACACCATGGGGTAGCATCTTGCCATGGAAAAGAGTAAATGTATGGAAATGATCACAAGGTAAATTTGGGTCATGGTTTATATCGACAACACAACTCTTCATAGGAAAAAACTGTGTGAATAAACTACTACACCAAATAATGGAGTATTCTTTAGCCACAGAAAGAATAAGGTAGATCTTGTATTGACCTAGAAAGGTCAATTTATTGGTGTGATATATTTTCTTTTCTCTTTTTTTTTTTTTTAATTTAAGACTAGTCGATGTAGTAGTGAGAAGGATGGAAAGACTGTAACAAGGAGTTTGATCTGTAACTGACTGAACAATCAATGGTGATAATTCACTACCTTGGGACTAGCCCAAAGTGAAAATAAGCAAGCAAAAAACAACAGATAACAGCATTATTATAGTGATCACATGTGTTTGTATATATGTGTAAATACAAGTTTGGACTTACAAATCCCAACAGTTTGACAACAAACTAATTCTTTTTGGGTGGAGTTATACAATTTTGTATAAATAGGTTTTCAGGTTTTAATTTTTTATACAGTTCTGTGTGTCTTAACTGTTAACCAGTTTGTCCTTTTTTAAAAAACTAGTACAGGGGCCGGCCCGGTGGCGCACTGGATAGTGCGCCGCTTGGGAAGCGCGGCGGCGCTCCCGTCCGAGGGTTCGGATCCCATGTACAGACCGGTTCCCGCTCACTGGCTGAGCGAGGCGCGGGAGCAACGCCGAGGCTTGTGATCCCGTTGCCGGTCCCCGGTCCGGTACGGGGGCAACACTGAGGGTTGCGATCCGTTGCCGGACACGGAAAAAAGATAAAAGACAAAAAAAAAAAAAAAAAACTAGTACAGATTATTTTTTGGAATAGTTTTAGATTTATAGAAAAAACGAACAAATAAGACAGAGTCCCTACATACCCCCCCCCCCCCCAATTTCCTCTATTATTAACATCTTGCATGTATAAGGTACATTTGTTAACAATTAATGAAACAATATGTATATATTATAATTAAATAAAGTCCATAGTCCATTTTTTCTGATTTCCTTAATTTTTACCTATGTCCTTTTTCCACTTCAGGATCCTATCCAGGATATCATTTGACATTTAATTGGCTCTCCTAGCATGTGTCAGTTTCTCAGACTTTTCTACCAACATGTCCTTTCTGAAGTCAGAAAACTGTATTTTCCATTAGAATATAATAAACATATACAATTTCAGATAAGCATAGGTTTATTTATTCATTCACTTAGTCAGGTATTATTTGTTGAGCTCCCATCTTTCAGGCAGTGTTTCAGGTGTAGGGATTAAGGGGTAAAGAGAAACAGGAGTTCACATCCTAGTTCAGCAGGCTGAAGTTTGGGAACAGAATAGACAGTAAATCAGTCAATCAAAGTAATAAAATATGATGATGGCAGAAATACTATGCAACAAATTAAAATGGAGCCACGTGATTAAAAGTGACTGCTTGGTTACTTTAGATTGTGTGGATCCAGGAAGACTGTTGAAGGAAGTGATAATGACTTTGCCTGCAAACTGTTTTTTCCTCTGATACCCATTGGTACAGATTCTCCTATCACCTTTGCATAGGTGATTCTCAAAAACTAACCAGCTGCTTTACACATTTCCATATTCTTTTGTTAGTCCATTCCTGCAGCTGCTGAGTAATGTTTTAAAAATGTAAATCTGATCATTACTTGACCCTACTCAGAGACTGTCCATCCATTACTTTTTGGTCCTTTAAGAAAAAATTCCCTTTTTTGCACTACAGTGTTTGAGTATCTGACTACTCTTCCTAATTTCTCACACATGTAACTGGCCCCTCCTGCAACATTGTATCTTTTTGGGGGGAGGTTGACCTGTAGGGGGATCTGAGCCCTTGACCCTTTTTTTCTTTTTTTTCACCCTTGTATCCAATACACCCAAACCACCTAAGTACTTGCACTTCATGCCTGTGCATTTGTAATCACAGTACCTTTTGCTTGAATTATTAATTCTAGCTTTGCTCTCCTATCTCCTTCTCTTCATCTCAATAACTTTGTCTTATGTGTCAACACCCACTTCATATGTCAGTTACTCTAAGGAAGCATTCTTTGTTCCACTTAGTTTGTATAAATACCCTCCTGTGTGAACTTATAACACTATCAGTTTTCCTTTATTGCAGCAATTATTTCCTGTATTGCAGGCTGTATGTATTTTAATGACTCTTCATTCTTCTATCACTGAGCTGCTTGGGAAGGAACAGTGCCATTATTATTTCTATTTCCTCAGGAACTTTAATGTTATACTTAGCACACATTACATGACCTTTAAATACTTAATGTTTAATTGACATTTCAGGCCCTTATTTTCAATTGATTACTGGTAGATGCAGGGCAGCAGGAATCCTGGCAACATTTGTCAACACTCACTATTGCCAATCCCTCTCTTTCCATTCTTTCTTAAATTCACCTCATCAGGGTTTTGCCCTCACCACTTCATTGCAACTGCACTTGTTGAGTCATTAATTATTTCTTGTTGCTAAACCATGGTCAGTGGTCAATCCATACCTTACTTGACCAGTCAGAAACATCTGACATAGTTGATCACTCCCTCCTATCTTATGTACTCTCTTCAGGACAACTCACTTGATTTTCCTCCTACCTAACTGGTGCTTCTTTCCAGTCTTCTTTTTTTTCGGTACCTTCTCTTCTTCCCAAACCCTTAAGCTTGGAGTGACCCCCAGCACAATGCTTAGTCCTCTTGACTTCTCTTTAAACAATCACTCCTGTAAAAAAAATCATTAAGATAAGTGATCTCATTGATTTAAAAATACCACCTATATGCCTGTGAGTCACAAATGTTGTCTCCAGCACAGACCATTCTCTTGAACTCCAGCAGTGATTTTTCAGCTAACTTCACAACATTCTCACTTGATGTCTAATAGGCATTTCATGTCCATAAATGAGTTCCTGATCTTCACTTTCAAACCAGTTTTACATGCATTCTTCAACAGCTAAGTCGATTTGGTTCAGCCCCACCTCTACTGTTTTATTTTACTCCAAACACATGCCTTTCTATGGTTTGAAACAGGCTTTGCAGGTTCCCATTCGAGGACGTTTATTCTGCTTGTTTCCTTTGATTGGAAAGCTTCTCCTCCAGATATCTGCACAGCCGACTCCATCAACTCCTTTGTACCTTTTTGTTCAGGTGTACCAGGACTATCCTACTTAAAATTACAAGCTCCCCTCTACCCCAACCCCAGCCATGAAACTAGATTACCCCATTCTGCTTGTTTTCCTTTTATTTCACATGGCAGTTTGCACCTTCTAACGTTATGTACTTTATCGTTTGCTTCCCTTGCCAGAAAGTTCAGTTCTAACATTGTTTTTTCTCTGCTTTGTTTAAGATGCATCCCAAGAATCTAGAGCAGTGTTGGTACATATTGAATACTCAGGAAATATTTCATGAATGAATAAATGTCCTGCTTTAAAGTAACGATGCATAAAATTGAACTGATTACCCCTCAGAAGCAACATGTCTGTGTTTTTCTCTGTATTTCACAATTATTCTAACAGGAAAAAAACAAACAAACTGGTTTTTTTATTATTGGTTCAAGAAAAAGACCTTTTTGAATACTTTCATGATTGAATTATTTATGAAACTAATGGAAACCCTCTTTCCTTGACTTCTGTGATACCATAACCTCTTAACTCTTCATTGTCTACCAATTTTACTTGGTAAAGTAAAATTGCCAAAGCTATATGTATAAGAACTCATAACTTCTGTAAGCCTCAGGCCTATCTAGACCTTCCTAATTGATGCCATTTAGATACTTTGCATTCAAAACAGGCAAACCTGAATTCATCATGTTCCTCACACATCCCCCACCCACCACCACCACACACACATACACTTAAACCCACTACCTTTTAAAGAACAAAAATTTGCTCTTCATCGTTTATCCCCATTTTAAGTGAGTGCTGACTCCTTGCCTATCCCAACTTCTATGCATTTCACTTTATTTTCTTCACCAACCAACTTTAATTAATCACCAAATCATTTTAAGTGTCTTTGGAATCTCTACTTTTCTTCATCTCCAGAGCTAGGATACATGGATTTAGTTAGCTTTTAGCCAGTTACTTCTCTGAGTCACCATTTCTCACAGTGAAATGAGAATAATAATAATTTCTACCTCACTGGATTATTTTGAAAATTAAAGGAGTTCATGTATGTGAACCATTTATATTGGGGTCTGGAATATATTCAATAAATATTAACCGTCATAAGTGTATCACTCCCCTACTTTAATTTTTTTTTTCTATTTGTTACCTCTAAGGAAGAATTGCAAATACCTGAACATGGTTTGCAGACTTCTTTGAAATCTAGCCTTTGCTCACCACTCTTGTCCCTGAACCCCTTGTGCTCTCTGCTCTACCATAACAATTTTTTTTTAGTTCCTCCAAAGAGCCTATTCTCTTTCACTTCTGTGCCTGTAAGTACATGCTGTACCCTTTGCCTCTATGATCAGTGTTGAATTTCAGCTTAGAATTCTCCTACTTCATGGAGCCTTCCCAATACAGAGCTTGAACCCCATGTTTCCATTATAATGCTTGTCATGTTGGATTTTAATTACTTTAATTGTCTGGCCTCACTATATTGTTATCACCTTGAGGGAAGAGAGAACATCTGTCTTTCTTGCTGCATCCCAATTGACTGCCACATTGAGCATGCTCAGTTCATATTTGTTGAATGAATATTGAGTTAGCAAGAAGGGTGAATCAAGTCTATAGCTCCATTTAATTTCTGTAACACAATATAGATTTATTTGACAGCATTCAGTCATTTCATCCTAAGCTAAACTAGATTTAAAAAGTAATACAGTCAGATACAGCTTGCTAAAAACAACACTTTTTAGAACAAGGGGTCTCTTAAAGAAGCAGTCTTTTCTATGAAATTTTAGTTCTTGTTCTACTTTTAAAAGTCTTTATAACTATATTAAGGTCAGTTGTGTCATACGATCTAATTTTAATTAAGACTTGAAAATGCCAACATTTCACTGTAATATAAAAGGGAGTTCAGAGATAAGTAGTTTTTATATGCTTAGTAATATTAAATGACGGTAGTTATAAAAAAGAACTGTTGGTTTATTGATCAAATGTGTAAATATCAGTCACTCAATTTGACTTCTAATAAAAAATCTGCAAGCTATAAACTGTTTTGAAGACTCTTCTAACATTTGACCTTTAAAATTTTGATTTGAATCAATATCTAAACGAAGATTGGAGTACAGTGTATGCTGTTTTGTAATAATTTTAAACTTTTGCTCTAATTTATTTCATTTTCAGCTCATGAACTTTATATCAAGAAGTCAAAAATAAAGAATTAAAGGAAACTTTGTTTTTATTTTTTCAAATTATAGGTTAATGTAAATTATATTCATTTATATATAGGCAGAAAGCAGGAGATGAGAGTGGAAGAGACCTGAAGAATTATTTCTGTTCCTCAGAATACCCTGAGATTTATACATGAAGAAAAATATTTAAACATAACTGTATATATAGGATAGTAAAGCAGCATTCTTTAATCTAATGATTATGGTATATATTGATAAAGCATGTTGCATCCAGGCAAACATGTCAAAAAGCAAAGATGTGGAAGTAAAGAGCAAAATATAATTTATATTACTAGGCAGGTTTTCAAAAGGGTGTCAGCAATTTATTATTTTAAATTGATCTACTAATATGAAATAATTGCTCTTAATTTTCAAATGGGCTGCCTAATGATAATTTGCTTTTTTATTATAAACTTGCCTATTATTATGTCCTTTAGTTTCAATTTTTTTCTTCAGAGTTAAGGAAAGTTTATTTTTTAGTGTCTAGCTCAAAAGCAAATACCTTCTGGAATTTTTTTTTTTTTAATCCTCCCCAGCAACAATCCATTCCTTTTTGTTCTATATGCTGTGGTGTTTTAGATCTGTTTTGTACTGACTTTCTGCTTTGGAGCATAGGCAAATTGAAAGCAAATTCTATGTTTTCTTTCTCTTTCCTAATCTCATCCAACAGTAGCTTCCCTAGTTCTTTGCATATCATATATCTTTAATAAAATCTCATTGGATTACCTTGAAAATTAGCTTAGGTACACTTTAAAACATGTTGGAAATTTTTTTATAAAATATATTTTTGTCATGCACAGTGGTCTACATTCACTACAATAACCTGTGGTTCAGCTCATCTTTTAAGACCTCTAGTTGTCTTAATTCCCCCTAGTTCAGCCTGCCTTCCTTCCAAATAGAGGCAATATCTGAGCACCTTATTCTCAGAAGACTTTTTGGGAGACATGACAAAAAGTTATAGAAATAAAAGAGGATGCTCTCAGTTTTCCTATTGTATATAAGGTCATTAATGATATGATAATAAAGGTAAATGATCTTTTGTAATGGGTATTAATAAATACCCAAAATGTATCAAGGCACTAAAATTTACTCTGGGACAACACAAATGAACACCATCTTTCCCCTGAGGACATCCCAGTCTAGCAAGAAAGCCAGAAACAAATATGAATAATTCTATTAAACATGAGTAAGTACTAAAATGGGAGCTGGCTTGGTTTGAGTGTTTGAGTCCCCCCATATTTCATAGGTTGAACATAATCCCCAGTGCAGTGGTGTTGGGACATGGAGCATCTGAAAGGAATTAGGTCATAAGGGCAGATCCCTCATAAGTGGAATTAGTGCCCTTACAAAAGGGGCCCAAGAGAGTTTGTTTCTGTGTCCTACCATGTGAGGATGCACATAGTGAGACATCGCCAGACACTGAATCTGCTGGTCCCTTGATCTTGGACTTCTCAGCCTCTAGAACTGTGAGCAGTAAATTTCTGTTGTTTATAAATTAACCAGTTTAAGGTATTTTGTTTAAGCCCAAACAGACTAAGACAGAGCCCATTGTAGTATCGGATCTCTGAAATGAGAATGACTCAGAAAATTTTGGCTGTTCAATACATTTTATCATTTGTAGTTACTCTTTGTTCTTAATACTCATGAAATAAATACTTTCAGAGATTTTTTCCTGCTGGTATGAAAATGGAGAAAACTGACATATGTATGAATCTTCACTGGATTGCCAGTCACTCAACAATGAGTTGTTGAATCCTGTTTTTGGCCTTCATAAATGAGAAAGAATCCCCACTCTCGTGAAGCTTACCTTCTCTCCAGTGGGAGATATAAAATGGTCATGTCATAAATAAATATGAGATACTTTTAGATAATGATACATGATACAAAGAAAACAAAACAGGTAGTAGATTTAAGTATCAGTGGATTCTCCCTAGTTTTGCTAATAATGGAAGACCTCTTGGAGCAGATGATAATTTGAGCTAAAACCTGAATGAGCTCGTGATTAAAATCCTGTCTTCAGAAAAGTGCAATGGTAGTAAAGTTATGCGTCTTTTCACAGGGCATTCCTCCTACTGGGTTATTTATTTTTGTATTATTGAAGTGGAGGAAGAGGGGTAACTAAGTCCCCTAGGTCATTCTGTTTACCTTGTAGTTTGAGATTTATAGCTTACCTGGGTAAGAAGTGCCGTTGATATGTTTCTCACTATTGAATCTCTTGTGTATTCCTGCTAAGGAATCTTAGGCTGTTTCACAAGCATACCCTCTTTGAATAATTTTTAAAAGTTGTCATTGCAAGAATATGTATCTCTTTTCCCCCAAACTTTTTCACAGTAGTTATAACAAATAAGTAATTTCTCCCTTTTAAAATATATAAAGTGTGATTATAAGGTGTATTATATTTTTAGCAAACATGCCATAATTACGTGCTTGAATAAAACTAGTCAAATGAATTTGCTTAAGATCAGAATTTAACAAGAGTTCCAGTATTGTTGTGTCCAGAACAATACCGTATGTTTTTGATCCCGGTGTGACTCTAAATGACTTTTGACTCTTTCTAGTTTATTTTTGATTGTTAGAAACAGTCAAAAGTCACTTAGAGTCTATTCAGTAAACTGTGTAATGAAAAGGGTAATGTTTACCTTTTGTTGATTAGCTAGAAAACATACTTTATCTCAAGGACGTTGAAATTTAATGTCAGAACAAGAATGCAGATTTCCAGTGCCCATCTACTATTCAGGTTCTAGTGTTTTAAAAAAGATGATGAAGCAAGTTAATATTTAGTTTCTGGCAAGAACACCATTGATTACATTTACTTCTCAAAATTTTAGATTATTTTAGTCTGTACATTTCAGATCTGTTAGGTGATTTTTTTTTTCCTTCATCGAGGCATTATGGTGAGAATATAAAATTCTGTAAGATAAATTCAGGACCAACCTTATTTCTTCCAATTTAGAACATAAACTTTAGTTCAGAGAATAATTTATAACAGAAAAGATAAATCATTGAGACTGTTGGACCTTAAAATGTTGTCCCAGTACCTGCTCTAAACATAATCAAATTCATTTTACATTTAGCATTCAACTTGTGTTCTAAGTATAGTTAAGCTCATTTCTTTGTAGCTAAATAAAATGAAAATCAACCTGTTTTTAAAGAAATGATGTTGAGCTAATGAGAGTATTTCAAATAACTAATCTGAGAAAAAATTATTTTGTGACCAGATGTCATCATTTATGGATAAAATATACAAATGAATAAATGTATAAGGAAAACAAAATATAGGTATTCTTCATCACTGAGGAGTTGTGACTACTTAATTGACTTTCACTTAGTAGGCAACAGGGACGTGTCAGCAACCTTTAGAATGCTTAAATAATTTGTATTAATTATAAAGCTACTAAGACGGACTTAATTGTTCTGTCTCATTAGCAGAAAAGGGGTCGGTTTGTTCAAACTTCCAGAAAACTCATTATGAACTATTTAATACACATGTTGCCTTTACTCGTCAATTCTTCAAAGCTTCAGGTAGTACAGTCTTTTGTACTTAAGTTGTGTGAGAGGTCAAATTATGAGAACTGCATTGCAGAAGTGTTATTCCTTGTAGATCTCACTTCAGTGTGGCTATTTACTAATTGTCAGATATCATTTGCATTTATCAAGTGAAGACTTCATCCCATGCTGGAATGTGATATCAATGAAAGTAAAAATAAGATTACATCTTGAGCATTTTATTATGAGCCAGGAAACCTTCTGAGATGATTATATTATCATCCCCAGTTTACAGATGAGATACAGGGAAGTTAAGTAAATTGCCCAATGTCACACAGCTATTAAGGGGCAAAGTTTAAATACAAAATCAGTGGATGTTGTTCCAGATTCCACAATCTGATTTCAGCACTACAGAATACAGCCTCTCAATCCTAGTATTAACATTTCCTTGCTATTATGCTTAAGCAGTCATGAGCAGGTGTTTTGGTAAGTAGACTAAATGAATCTTAAATTGTGTCATAACCCACCAAATCCCTGGTTGCAGAGTTGTATTTTAAGTCTATTGTTTCTTTAATAAACTTGGAAGTGATTTAGGCTTTGATAAAAGCTTCTCTAAAGACTATGCCTTATTTAGGAAAATATATTTTTTGAAAATGTATTAAAAATTTATAACTATGAAAAAATATTGCACCATATGTATCTTTTTAGATGCAAAACTAAGATAAATTCATAAGAGGTGCCTTGATTCATTTACTATCAGTTCCAAAGCACGTTTTTTAAAAAGCAGTCTCTATTATAAACAGGTCCCTGAACTTATGTATTAGTTCTAACAGTTGTTTATATATTTATTTTGTAATGGAGTCTTTCAGGTTTTCTGTATATGGGATTATGTTCTTTGCTAACAGGGACAAACTTTACTTCTTCATTTCCAATTTAGCTGCATTTTATTTTGTTCCTGTTATTGTTGTTGTGTAATTGCTCTGGCTGGGACTTCAAGTACTAAATTGAATAGAAGTGGTGGGAGTAGGCATCCTGCCTTATTCCTGATCTTAGAGGAAAAGCCTTCAGGTTTTCATTGCTGTGTATGATGTTAGCTGAGGGCTTCACATGTGTGGACCTTTTACGTTGTGGTAATTTCCTTCTATTCCTAGTTGGGACATTTCATCATGAAATGGTGCAGAATTTTGTCAAATGCTTTTTCTGTGTCTATTGAGATGATTGTTTGATATTACCCTTTATTCTGTTAATGTGGTTTATCACATTAATTGATTTTTTATGTTGAACTGTCCTTACATCCCAGGGGTAAATTGCATGTGATCATGGTGTATTATTCTTTAATGTGCTGTTAGATTTTGTTTGCTAGTATTTTGTTGAAGATTTTCACATCTATAGTCATCAAAGACATAGCTTGTACTTTTCTTTTTTGGTGTCTGTCTGGCTTTGGTATCAGAATAATGCTGGTCTCATAAAATGTGTTTGAAAACGTTCCTTCCTGTAAGGAAAGTGAAGGAAAATGGTCAGGGCCCCTCAGATGTTCAGAATCTTGCTCAGCATTTGATGTAAATATGCACGTGAGCCCAGGTGTTCCTTGGTTATTGTCTAATGTAATTCCACGTGTGCACTCAGGTGTCCTGGGTTATGGACTTAAGAATAAGGGACAAGTGGCTCTGATCCACAGTGTCCTCCTCGCCCTCCAGGATGCCCCAGGGGAGCCACAGGGAGGCTGCTTTTAGAGGCTGCTGCTGCCGAGGCCCTTGGGACGGACTGTCCAGGAAGCCATAGCTGCCACTGCTGTTGCTGAGCACTGATCTCCTGTCAGCTGCTAACGGCTCCCGGGATCTTCCCCAATTACCTACTGTGGACCTCTGTGTGAGGGGTCTGGTGATCCAGCCTGGCATGTGAGGGGTTTGTGACCCAGTATGTACAACGGGTTTGAAGGGTCTGTGGGCCCTAACCCTTAGCCCTGACAATATAAATGGAAAACTTAGTATAAGTAAAATAATGAAACATTTTGGCTTTAGTTATGAATTGCCTAGATAGACAATTAGCATAGCAATACAATTGTCCATAGCAATTGAGAAGAATTGTTAATCCTTCATTAAATGTTTGGTAAAATTCACTAGTAAAGCTGTCTGGTCCTGGGCTTTTCTTTGTTGTGAGGTTTTGTTTACTAATTAAATCTCCATACTAGTTATAGGCCTATTCAGACTTTCTATGTCTTCATGAGTTAGTCTTAAAACAGGTTCTTATTTAGAACATTCCTGGAGTTGACTATAGTTGCTTCTTTTTTTTTTCCCTATTTTACATTTTTTAAATTAAAAAACTAAAGACAATGAAGGGCAGAACAGAAATATTGTATTGGGCTCAATAAATTACCTGGAGGTAAGATTTAAATTAATCAGTGCAAAATTATTAACTAATTATTAAGATTATTAGCAGCTAAAATGTCTGTTCTGTAAAAGATCAGGCATTATTTCCATTGCATGTAGGATTTTCAGGTATTTCTCATGAATTCAGAGGATCATCTAATCAGAAAGAATAATTCTTTTCATTCAAGAGACCTGTGTTCTCTGTTTGGCTTCAGAAAATATCTAAACTTCTTTTTTTTTTTGGTTGCTTTCTATCCGGCACCTCATTTTTGGCATACCCTGTTGGCATTACCCCTATAGAGAATTTCTAGTAAAGCAGATCATTTTGTTGTGATCCAGAAATACTTTAGTCTGGCTACTAGGTAATGCTCAAAACTCAGCAAATGAGAGTCAAGCACACTATGTTCAAAAGTCCAGTCTTTAAACTCATGAGAGATATTTTTATTCGTGTGTGTGTGTATGTGTGTGTGTTTTAAATGATGTGAACTGTGCATCTTGTGAGTAGGACTGTTTTACTAAAAAGTCTAGTTATGTTGGTTTTTGGCCAGCATTTGGAATAGCTGGGAAAATATCAAATAAAACAACTTTTATCAAAAGGCAAATTAGTTTTTGAAGCTGGTGTTAATTGGCAGTCAAGGTGTTTCATTATGAAGCTGAATTTTTAACAGTTGTTACTTGGTTACTATGAAAACACCAGCCAGAAGAAAACATTGCAGTGTAAAGGATATATCTCCCATCTCTCCCAGTCCCTCTGCCAATGTGTCAATAATGTGAGTCCTGTTTTAAAACACTTATGTGCTGCCTAGAAACTGTGTCTGTGTTGGCTATTTATTCAACATTCAACTTTATTTCTGGGTTAGATGCATATTTCATAATGAATGGGTTCAGGGATTATTACTTTCAAACTGCAGGTGTTGTATTTTTCTATTTTGCAATTCTCTATGTTTGAATGAAACCCAAGACCTTATTAGGAGAACCGTTTTTTCTTTGTAACCTACAGCATAAAGCAAACCATGGGAAATATATAAATTATAACTACAGAGATGATTCTTGTGGATAAAGCCATGAGAAATGTGATGCTTTGTCTATGTGTGGATGTACCTACTGCTGATATTTTTAAAGGAAAAACACCTGAAGGCCATAGGTAGTGAGGTCCAACTGTTTATTCTTCTCTCTAATAGTGAACAGTGTGAAGAATGTTTCTGTCCACGCATAACATATCAAAAGCCCCTGGGAGTGTATATTTTTCCCATTCTGACATTTTATTAGCTGGCAAAAAAAAGATTTGCTCAGTGAGTCCTCAACTTACAAGCAGCAAGGTCTTATATTGTCCTGTCTCTAGTCATCCTTTTAATCTTTATGTTCAGCATCCAGTTTTATGATGACGTATAGAAAACAATCATTTTCTGTGGGTAATGTGGTAAAACTGTTGGTTTAAATGACTTGTCAACAGTTTCCCAGCCAAGTAATTATATGATCATAGTTTTATTGAAGCCTGTGTTATTGATTCTAAGAAGGAAGCATGGCTCTATTTGTTGTCCTTCAAACAAAAAGGTTTTTCTCTTGCCTTGCAAAGTCTCAGCTAGGGTTTTACAGAATAAGATAATGAATGCTTCTGCTGCAGCATGTCACAGGGGAGGCTGGGACAATACTGAACTCATGCACACTGCTGATCCTTGCTTGCTGGGCAACATGTTCACCTGGATTTCTGACAGCTATGTGGGTTCACTAGAGACCTCTGTCATTTTGTTCATCCTGTTGTAGGCAATGGTCGAGACAGTTAACAACCTCCTCCAGCCACAAGCTTTGAATGCATGGAGAGACCTGACTACAAGTGATCAACTACGTGCAGCCACCATGTTGCTTGACACTGTGGAGGAAAGTGCTTTTGTACTGGCTGATAACCTTTTGAAGACTGACATTGTCAGGGAGAACACAGACAATATTAGTAAGTGGCCTTTGTTATACAAAAGGTCCAGACACCCTTGTATAGCAACACAAGGAAAAGAAAAAAGTATTTCTGATGCCCCAGATATGAATGATGCTTTATTTCAATGGAGATGTTATTCTTTTTCTTAAATTAGGAGGGTATCACATGTCATTGGCTTAGAAGAGTCAAAAATATGTATGTTATCCTCCTTAGGATATTTAGGTTGTATTTATTAGCTTAGATCACTTGCAGTGAGGTCTGTTTATTTTACTTTTTAAAATTTTTATATATGTATGTATCTATGTATATATTGTACTATATACAATTCCATCCTCCTAATGAAGGGCTTATGGGTGATTTTAGTTATAATATTACCTTTGAATTATATACTATAAAAAAGTAAGTTGTTTGAATAGAGATGATAAAACAATGTTTTATAATTGAGTTATTTGTCTCATAAAAAGTATTTATCTATTTTTATTGTGGGTTATGATGTAGCTGACAGTTTTATTTCTGAAGATTTGAAAATGCTGTTTCAAATTTATTAGATTTAAAGATAGATCAATGTAGATATGATCATACAGCTCTAGATTATAAAAGGATTTTTACTTAATTCATAAAATAAAAATAATGTTTTGAAAATTAACTTAAATCAAATGACCAAGTATAAGGATTTGGGCTTGAGTTTTAAATTTTAGGCTCTCCGACATTTCTATTATTTACATAATTTTAATAGCTTTTATTTGCTTTATTTTGAAAAAAAGTTAAAATACTAACAATATACTTTCTTAGAGATTGAACTACTATAAACCATGAAAAACAGAACAAAAATTCCAGTGTTTTGATTTCAGAAATATTAGTGATTTAGGAAATTATTGTAGCTTTGGTACATTTCTCAATGAACACTGATATCTCTTTGCTTTTAACAGAGTTGGAAGTTGCAAGGCTGAGCACAGAAGGAAACTTAGAAGACCTAAAATTTCCAGAAAACATAGGCCACGGAAGCACTATCCAGCTTTCTGCAAATACTTTAAAGCAAAATGGCCGAAATGGTAGGTTAGAGTTTAATTTTTAAGTTTGATGGAATTGAACTTGCATCAATTCATTCTCCTTGGCTTTAAATTTTAGATCCACTAAGAGCTCTCACTCTCCAATCTCCATATATTATTTTCTTTCTCCTTCTCTTCTTCCCCCTCCTTTATTATCTACTATATCAACAATATTACAATAATATTTATGCTACAAAATTCTCAATCAGATTTAGAATTTGTTCTGTTATTTTTCAGCTGTCAGAGACTTGAATGTGGAAAATTATAAACACCAAAATCCAGATGATCTTTTTTCCTTGAAAGGAGTAATCTGTTACTGATTTTTCATATTTAGCTTGTAAAATTTTTAATGGAAAGTTTACTTGTAATTATAATATTACATGGGATTTTTTTCTTTACTCAACTTCTTTTTGAGATCATATCTATTTTTGTTTGTTTGCAAAGCATAGAGAAAATTTAAAAGAAGATACTTTTGGAGAATGAAACTGGTAAATATAGGCCAGTTTAGCTTCACTCTAGATTGAATTCACTGAAAATAATTAAAATCCAATAAATAAATGATTTCATAAAGAAAGTATGTCCCAAGATTCACTAATACTAAAATTTTAAAAACATATTTCTCCCTCTGGGAAGTAAGCTCCATGAGAGCAGCCTGGCACATCAACGTACTCAGTAATGATATACTGAAAAGTGAGTAAACTTTTTGCCACAAAGCTCATGAAGATTGAAATATATCTATATTAGTCATATTAATTGGTGTGCTATTTATTTTATTTTTTTTTACTTTATTTTAATTGACATGTGATTGATTATGCATTTTTATGGACTGCAAAGTTGACTGTCAGTAGTTGTGTGCAATATGTGATGGTTAATTCAAGATAGTTAGTTTATTCATCATTAGAATACATAATTATTCTTTGTGTCCATGACCAATTTATCATTAATCCCCCTCTGTCTCCCCCAGCCTTTCACCCTTTCTATTTCTAGTAACAACAGTTCTGTTCTCTCCTAAAAGTTCAATGTATTATTGTGATTGTTGTTTCTTTCTCTCTCTCTCTTTATTTGTTTAATTCAGCTCCCACTTATAAGTGAGGACATGTGGTATTTCTCTTTCTGTGCCTTGGTTGTTTCACTCAACATAGTTTCCTCCAAGCTTATCCATGTTGCTGCAAATGGCAGAATTTCATTGTTTTTTATGACAGAGTAGTATTCCGTTATGTATATATACCACATTTTCCTTATCCAGTCATCCATCAATGGACATTTCTATTGGTTCCATAGCCTGGCTCTTCTAAATAGAGCTGCAATAAGCATAAAAGTGTAGGTATCTCTTCAACCTGATGATATCTCTTCCTTTGGGTATATACCCAGCAGTGGGATTGCTGGATTGTATGAGAGTTCTATCTCTAGTTGTTTAAGGAACCTCCGTACTGTTCTCCACAATGTCTGTACTAATGTACAATCTCACCAACAGTGCAGTGGGGTTCCTGTTTCTCCACATCCTCACCAGCGTTTGTTCTCTGTCTTTTTGATAATAGCCAGTCTAACTGGAGTGAAATGATACCTCAAAGTGGCTTTGATTTGCATTTCCCTGATAATTAGTGATGTTGAACATTTTTTTATATACCTATTAGCCATTTGTATGTCCTTCTTTGAAAAATGTCTATTCAGCTCCTTTGCCCACTTTTTAATCAGATTATTTATTTGGTTACTGTTAAGTTGTTTGAGTTCTTTATATATTCTAGATGTTAATCATTTGTTGGGTTTATAGTTTGCAAATATTTTCTCCCATTCTGTAGTTGTTTTTTCACTCTGTTGATGGTTGTTACCTTTGCTGTGCAGAAGCTTTGTAGTTTGATATAATCCCATTTGTTTATTTTTTTTCTTTTGTTGTCTGCGTTTTTGGAGTCTTATTCATAAAGTCTTTGCCAAGCCCTAAATCCTGGAATGTTTCACCTATGTTTTCATACAGGAATTTTAAAGTTTCAGGTCTTATATGTAAGTCTTTAATGCATTTTGAGTTGACTTTGGTATATGGCAAGAGGTACAGATATAGTTTCATTCTTCTGCATGTGAATATTCAGTTTTCCCAGTACCATTTATAGAAGAGGCTATCCTTTTCCCATTGTGTGTTCTTGGTGCCCTTATCTAAGATCATTTGGCTGTAAATACATGGGTTTATTTCTGGTTTCTTTATTCCATTCCATTGGTCTGAATGTCTGGTGTTTTGTTGTTGTTGTTTTTACAAAGGATGACCAGTAAAAGGATCTGAACCCTTGACTTGGTGTTGTCAGCACCATGCTCTCCCATGTGAGCCATGGGCTGGCCCCTGAGTGTCTGTTTTTATGCCAGTACCATGCCATTTTGGTTACTATATCTTTGTAATATAATTTGAAATCAGGAAGTGTAATGCTTCTGGCTTTATTTTCATTGCTCAGGATTGCTTTGGCTATTCAGGGTCTTTTGTTGTTCCTTGTGAATGTTAGAATTGTTTTTTATAGTTCTCTGAATATTGGTATTTTGATGGAGATCACATTGAATCTCTAGATGGCTTTGGGTAGTATGGACATTTTCACAACATTGATTCTTCCAATTCATGAACAAGGAATGTCTTTGCATCTTTTTTTGTCCTCTGTAACTTCTTTCAGCAATGATTTGTAGTTCTCATTCTAGAGATCTTTCATCTTCTTGATTAAATTTATTCCTAGGTATTTAGTTGGGGGAATGAGTATTGTAAATGGGCTTCCTTTCTTGATTTTTATTTTTCTGCTAGTTCATTTTTTGAGTATAAAATGTGACTGATTTTTGTATATTGATTTCATATCCTACAGCATTACTAAATTTCTTTGTCAGTTCTATGAGTCTTTTGGTGGAGTTTCTTGGGTTTCTATATATAGGATCATGTCATCTGCAAGCAAGGACAATTTGATTTCGTCTTTTCCTGTTTGGATGCCCTTTATTTCTTTCTATTGTCTGATTGCTCTGGCAAATACTTCCAGTACTGTGTTGAATAAGAGTGGTGAGAGTGGGCATCCTTGTCTTGTTCTTGTTCTTAAAGGAAAAGCTGAATGCTTTTCCCCATGCAGGATGATATTGGCAATGGGTTTGTAATATATGGCTTTTATTGTATTGAGATACATTCCTTCTATATCCAATTTGTTGAGAGTCTTTATCATGAAGGAATGCTGAATTTTGTTAAATGATTTTTCTGCATCTATTGAGATGATTATATGGTTTTTGTTCTTGATTTTGCTGGTGTAGTGTATCCCATTTACTGATTTGTGAAGTCTCCTTTTTCATTTCTGATTTTTGTTATTTTGGTCTTCTCTCTTGTTTTTTTTAGTTAGTCTTACTAATGATTGGTCTATTTTATTTATCTTCTCAAAAACTAACATTTTGTTTCATTGATCTTCTGTATTGTGCTTTTGGTCTGTATTTCATTTAGTTTTGCTCTGATTTTAATTATTTCTTTCTGTCTGGTAACTTAGGGATTGAATTGTTCTTGTTTTCTTTGAGGTTAGGTTGTTTATTTGAAGGCTTTCTATTCTTTTGATGTAAGCATTTATTGCAATAAACTTTCCTCTTAGTACTGCTTTTGCAGTATCCCATAGATTTTGATATGATGTGTCATTATTATTAGTTTCAGGAAATTTTTTGAATTCCTATTTAAATACTTTTTGGCCCCATAGGTCATTCAGGAGCATGTTGTTTAATTTCCATGTATTTGTATGATTTCTAAAGTTTCTCTTGGTATTGATTTCTAGTTTTAATCCATTGTGGCCTGAGAAGATGCTTGAAATGACTTCAGTTTTTCAAAATTTGTTGAGACTTGATTTGTGCCCCAATATGTGGTTGCTCTTGGAGAATGTTTCATGTGCTAATGAGAAGAATGTATATTCTCTAGTTGTTGGCTGAAGTTTTCTGTATAAGTCCACCAAGTCTCATTGGTCTAATGTGTAGTTTAAATCCTGTGTTTCTCTTTTGTTTTGTTGCCAGGATGATCTGTACAATGCTGAGAGAGCAGTGTTCAGGTCCCCTAGTGCCACTGAATTAGAGTCTCTCTCTCTCTCTCTTTAGGTATAATATTGTTTGCTTTATATATCTGGGTGCACCAATGTTGAGTGCATGTATATTTATGATTGTTACATCTTCTTGGATAGATCCATTTATCATTATATAATACCAGTCTTTGTCTCTTTTTAAAGTTTTTGGCTTAAAGTCTATTTTATCTGATATAAGAATAGCTATTCCTGCTTGTTTTTGGTTTCCATTTGTGTGGTATATCTTTTTCCATCTAATTTTCCACTATTAATCTTTGTCCTTTTTTTTCCACTATTAGTCATCTTTTTCCACTCTTTGTGTGAGTCTTTACAGGCGAAGTGAGTTTCTTATAGGCAGCATATAGTTGGGTCTAGTTCTTTAATCCATCCGGTCATTCTTTGTCTTTTGAATGGAGAGTTCAAATCCATCTATCTTTAGGGTTGTTATTGAAAGGTATTGTCTAACTCCTGTCATTCAATTGTTTTTGTGTGGTTGTTTTAAGTATCTTTTGTTTCTTTCTTTCCCTGTTGTTTGTCTTCAGAGTTTGTTGATTTTTTGAGATGGTGTGATATTGTTTTTTTTTTTTCTCTTTTTCATTTGCTTCTGTACTCTACCAGTGGGATTTATTTCTCCTGTATTCATTGTTATGATTATTGTTTTCTCAATTCCTGATGCAGGATTCCTTGAGGATTTCTTGTAGAGCTGGTCGTGTTTGCTAAATTAGTGTATAGTAGTTTTTTAAATGTTAAATTTAAGCATTAATTTTGGAATCAAAACAATTTATATGTGACTAATGGCACTGGTAAAACAAGGTAGGATGGCAACATCACGCCATCCCAAGTGAAAATTGGTCTGAATTATTGCCAATTATAAGTCAATTAAAGTAAAAGTTGTTAATATCAACAAGAAAAATGCATGGATCTTCTTAAGTTTAGCCTTCTGAAAATTAGCACCTTGTACTAAATCTAGAGTAAAAGAAGTAAAATTAAATTCTATGCTGTAACATATAAGAAGTGTTTAGTGAATTATTGTTATTTGCTTAGGGCTATGTTAACAGATACAGATTAGACAGGAATGTCCTCTTCCTTTATGAAGCTCTCATCATAATCTCTTTTCTGGATCACTGAAAGGATAATGCATAGCTCATAGCATCACTGACGAGGGTGTAGAATCAAGCCTAGAAAGTATATTAGAGCAGGGAGGCTGACAGCAGCCAGTACCATATCACAGAATCATTGCTGTGATATGCCACTGTTACTGCAAGTGAACTCTGGGTGCAGTAACTGCTGCTGCTGCTGCTGCAGCAGCAGCTGCACCTCCTGCTTGCTTGTGTCAGTAGCTCCTCATCTGAAGTCTGAGGCTACTGCATCTGATTGGATGTATCCTGCTGAGGTGCCCACAAAAGCCTTTTTGCAAGGCAAGCTGGGATAGCAAGTACAGTGTATATCTATTTATTTTGTGTTTATAAATCCCTGACAGTAAGGAATTTCCCATCATGGGAGCACAATTTAGATGTTGGACAGCCTCCCTTCCTTAAAAAAAAAAATATATATATATATATATATATATATATATA
>NW_007727016.1:345973-357069 GCF_000696425.1 Galeopterus variegatus
TATATATATATATTAATTAAAACTTTTTTTTTGTCTTTTTTCCAACTTGACTCTCTATTTTATCTCTCTTTGTTCACTTGACTCTAAGATTCAGAGATAGGGACTGTGACCTCCTCATTCTAGTAACCACAGTGGTTAGGGCAGTGTCTGTCTCTTGGTGAACTGATATGCATTTATACCAGAAATAAGACATAGGGTTTGACTTTTTTTTTAAGAAAAGAAATGGTACAATAAAATAACATGTTAAAAGAAGTTTAGATTTATAGAGGATTGTGTTTAAGAGATTGTCATAAAGGAAAAAATAAGGTGGAAGGATTTGGTGACTTTGTGGGACAGTTACCTCAAAAGACCATGATAATTGAGTTTTAAAACAAGTAAAGATTTGAATCCTTGTATTTTTAAAAAATTGCAATTGAGATATAATTTACATACAATAAAATATAAGCACATAAAGCATTTAGCTTGAGTAAATTGACAGTTGTACATACATGGGTAATATCACATAAAACAAGAAAATAAATCTCTTCTTTTACCCAGAAGTTTCCTTAGTGTCTGTTACCAGTCTTCTCAACCTCCATTTCCCGTTAATGAAATTTTCTTCTCATTACTATTTCTATACACAAAATTTGCCCATCCTTAGACTTCATATAACTGGATTTATACAATATGTGCTCTTTTCTGACTGGGTATTTTAACTTAGCAAAATATTCTTGAGATTCACTCATGATTTTTCATCTATCAATAGTTCGTTCATTATTGGTGCATAGTATATTCTATTATATTAATATAATATACTATTGTTGTAATTTGCTTATTCTCCTATTTGAGTTTTTTCTAGTTTGGGGCTATTATGAATAAGGATGCTATAAACAGTTTTCCACAAGTTTCTTACTTTGTGGATATATGTTTTCATTTATGTAGGAAGGATAGATGTATGTTTAACTTTATGAGAAATTGCCAAACATTTTTCCAAATAGTTGAAGTATTTTACATTCTACCAGCAGTGTACAGGAGTTCCAATTGTTGCACATCTTTATCAACATTAGTGTGATCAGTCTTTTCAACTTTTCAAGATTCTAGTGGGTATGAAATGAGTATCTCAATGTGGTTTTAACTTATGTTTTCCAAACTACTAATGATACTGATTATTTTTCATATGTCTACTGGCCTTTTTTTTATCTTTTGGTCCTAAAGTGTATATTTATGTCTCTTACAATTTTAAAATTTAAAAAAAAATTAATTTAAATTTAAAAATGTTTAAATTTGCAGTTTTAGTGTTAGCTATTATTTATTGTTGATTAGTAGAAATGCTTTATATATTCATGAGTCCTATTATTTCCCTAGTGTGTGGCTTGCTTATTCATTTTCTTAATGATATATTCTGATAGACACAAATTTTCAATTTTGATAATGTTCAGTTTACCATTTTATGGCTACTGTTTTTTGGGTCCTATTCAAGACATCTTTGCTTTCCTCACATTACAAAGTTATTATCTTATATTTTGTTGTAGAAGATTTATGGTTCTGGTTTTATGTTTAGGTCTATGATCCATCTTGAATTCAATTTTGAGTAGAATGAGATAGGGATGGAGGTTCATTTTTTAAGTACTGATATGTAGTTGTTTTAGCATAATTTAACTTTCCCTTCCTCATGACTAATTTGGTACTTTGAAATGAATGCTTAGTGTTTTCTGTGTGAATCCATATTATACACATTTCATTACCATCTAATTATAACTAGCTAGGTAAAATGTACAAAGTAATCAGAGTTTCTTCCAATTTATAATTCACATTTGCTTTTATTTTAGGAGAGATCCGAGTGGCCTTTGTCCTATATAACAACTTGGGTCCTTATTTGTCCACGGAGAATGCCAGTATGAAGTTGGGAACAGAAGCTATGTCCACAAATCATTCTGTTATTGTCAATTCCCCTGTTATTACAGCAGCAATAAACAAAGAGTTCAGTAATAAGGTTTATTTGGCTGATCCTGTGGTATTTACTGTTAAACATATCAAGGTAAGAAAATGGCATGTTAAATTTAGTTCTTCACATTACCCATATCAATTATAACATGAACATTAAGTGTATTAATTTTCTTTTAATACGTTTTCTGTTGACATACAGCAACTCATTATCTATAAAATGCATTGATATTTTTTTCCCCAGGAGTGAGATTTGTAGGAGGAGAATAATTTTTGTATATATAAATATCTATGTTAAAAACATTCATAGATGGATTTATATATACTTCTTCATAATTAAAAAGAACTAGCGCAAGTCTAGAGATCTAATGTACAGCATGAGGACTATAAGTAATAAAATTGTACTGCATTTGGGATTTGTACTAAATGAGTAGGCTTTAGCTGTTCTCAAAAACAAAGAAATAGGCAACTGTGTAAGATGATGAATATGTTAATTTGCTACATAATAGTAACCTTTTATCTGTTTGTATGTGTCGCATAACATCATGTTGTATACCTTAAGTATACACAATAAAATTTATTTTTTTTAAAGAAGAGCCATAATATATTCAATGGAAATGGACATGGTTTCATATATATTATAGGTAATTATGTCTTTATGTGAAGATATATTTTTGTGTATGTATAAAGATTGTAGTTGTAAATTCAACCAAGATTTCTTAAGACCATCCTTTCAGAAGCTGGTTATTAGAGCAATTAACTTTTTTACTTTGCAATGTAAATTAATAGATATGATTCTGAAAACTGATACTAGTGTTCTTTCAATATTAATGATAAAAATAAAGTGAACTTGCCTCTAATCAGAGGGGACAAATAACATATTTTTAATTTTGCTTAGAGTTGATGAGGCTCACTTAATATGAAAACACTTGTAAAGGAAAATACCTACCTAATTTACGTGATCAGAAAGAAGTTATTTGCTTTATTGTTTTCTTTTTTCCCCCTGTAGCAGTCAGAGGAAAATTTCAACCCTAATTGTTCATTTTGGAGCTATTCCAAGCGCACAATGACAGGTTATTGGTCAACGCAAGGCTGTCGGCTCCTGACAACAAATAAGACACACACTACATGCTCTTGTAACCACCTAACCAATTTTGCAGTACTGATGGCACATGTGGAAGTTAAGGTAAGATGTATACCATAAAATGAAAATGCTTTAGCATACAGTCAAGTTGCTAACTATAAATAGTCCTAACTCTATGGGCCAGACATGCTTCAGTGTTTTTCCACTTTCACAGTAATTGTAGCCAGAAACTCTCTGGTGTTCAAGCCATATCTTGCTGGATGATTCAAAGAACTGGTTCTTTCAATGTTCATAAAACTGAAGTTTGCTTGATAAACTTCCTCTAGTTTCCCTGCTTTTATTTTATATGAATAAACATCATACCCTAACTTTATGAAAAGGGTAAGATTGGACCGCAGGACCAAAGGCCAATGGTGTGGGATTAGGAAGCTGGTATTGGGTAGGTTGACGACTAAAGAGCTAGCTGTGCATGGGGTTAAATACTGTCAAACGAGCTCTTAGGAAAGCGACTGTTAAGCACAATAAAACAGAGCATGGTAATGCAAAGGGCTTGGCAAGCTCTAACATAGTGGAAAGGGTTCTGTCCATTCTAGAAGACACTATTCTAAGGAAAAATCCAGGTGATAGGTAGTCTCCCAAGTCAGTCACATGGCTAACTTGGCTGCATCAGTTTCTTCCCAGTGCGATTGGCTCTCATGTGTAGAGGGTTGAGAGTTGGAGATTATGGGTTTGCAAGGGAAGACAAGAGTTTCAGGACATCAACTCAACTCAGATAACTATGAAGTATAGAAATGTTGTACCATGAGAATCTAGAAGTCTTAGGCCTGGAAACTTAGGCAAAAGCACTAAGCAGGTCATTTCATCAGGAATAGGTAAGATTAATGCCAAGATATTCAGCTTGTGGAAACGCAGTGTTAGAAACTTCTGTTTTTGTTCCAATCAAAATACGTCATGGCCAGGGATGATTGAGAATGCTAATATCTTGCTTCCGTCATCACAGCAGAGGAAAACTAGATTATATAAATGATGAGACATAATAAATGGGCTGTTTTCTAAACTTTCCAATGAGATGTTCAATGAAAAGAATATATTTTTTTCTGAACACTTAAAAAGTCATAAACTGAGGCTAGCCAGTCAGCTCAGTTGATTAGAGTGCAACCTTATAACACTAAGCTCACAGGTTTGGATTCCCACACTGGCCAGCTTCCAAATAAATAAATAAATAGATAGATAGATAAATAAAATTTTAACAAGGTCATAAATTAAAGAATAATTACATTTAAAATTTTAAAATATAGTTTTCTACAGTTTAAATGTTTTTATAAGTTAAACACAATTTAACTTGCACAATTTAACTTTATTATTTGAGATTATTTAAGATTATTAATTTTGTATAATTTATACAAAATTTGTCTTTAGAACTACCACTGGAAGGGTAAGTCATAGTGTCAACATTTCATGCAAAATTTAAAGCTTAGTTTTCATAGCATTTTTTGTTATAATGCCTGTCATAGTTATTTGATATACATTTCATCGTGGAAAAAAAATGAGTATTTACATCCTTAGTATGGTTTTGGTAAAGATTGAACATTCTTTCATACAATTAACTAAAATTTTTTATTATGTAAGTAATGTTACTTAGGTTTCAAGATTAGTAATTGATAAATGGTATTTTCAAGGTGATCATTTTTAAAGATTCAATGAAATGTGAAATGACGTGTATTTGGATACCGTTCACTTCAAGACCTATTTAAGTGTTAGTAATATAAAAATAAAGAGTAAGATATAAATGCTGCCCTCTAGAGGCTTACAGTTTTTTAGATGAGACAGAAACAAATGGCTATACTGTGTAGTAAGGTAGCAATAAGAATGAACTTTGCATAGAATACTGTGGGAAAATTGAATGCGTAAATTAGGAGAAGTCTTAGGGGTGATGATTTTTAAACTTTAGATTAATGAATTATATTATATATGAGATGTAAATTCTCATCTCCTTGATGTCTGTAAAAGTACAGGAAGTATTAATGTCCAACACATTTAAAAAAGTGAAAACTATGGCAAAGGTTTTACCTATTTTATGTCATTGATGCAAATAATTTCATCCAGAACTTTTTTGACTTGAATTTAGAGAAACAGAGTGTAGGTATCACAGAGGAAGTCCAAATTTATGCCCAGTTAGCAATTTAAAAGTAAAATTACCTTAGTTGTGTCAGCACAGTTCAAATATTGGTCTTCAAAGGACTACAAACACTGTCTTGTCAGAGCATCACAAATTGATCTAGCTTAGCAAGATTGGCTACACTATCAAATGGTAGATTTAAATATGGAATTTGTTACTCTGGTTCTGGGATTCTACTTTTCTGCCTAGGGAATAAACTCAAACTTAAAAAAATGGAAGCAATTTGAGGCAACAACAAAATATCGCGCCTTACAACCTCTCCCCAGTCCATTATACAAGATTCATGACTGTGACCATTATTGTGTGTCAACAAGAGATAAAATAAATGGAAATCAATATTTTCCTTTAGCAGTCAGTCACACGTATGTGTGTGCTGGATTTCTTATGTACGGTCTCCTGTACCTGCCTGAGTCAGCCCCGTTTTTATCTCACAACGTGATTTTAGCACTTTAGTGATCAAAGAAAAGCAGAAAACGAGGAGACTGATCATTCTTAGAAGTCTAAATAGAAACACACTAACTAAACTTACATTAGACTAATGTCTAAAACAGAACGCTAACTTATTCATACACAGTGAGAAATACAGCAGCCAGGTGGAAGAGATATTTATGTTTGTTAGTCGATACTTTCTAACTACAGGAAAATCTGTAAAGGAAACAAAATTATATTGGAGAATTTTGCTTGACTATTTTGGAAAGAAAACAAAAAGAATTAGCTGAATAATCCTGATAGCTAGTGACATTGAGCTGTGGTCTCCTGATGCATCCCTCTTCTCTCCAGGGCTCTCGCTATGCACTGAGTTGCCCTTGTCTATCATCTGTGTTATTTCTGCTGTCCATCAGCACTTCCTTCCTTCTTTTATCAACATTTTTTGAGCACCTAAGTTAAGATAACCACCATAAAGGTATTGACCTGTTACCTAAAACACAGTATGCTCTCAATAAGTGGAACTTCTTCTTTCCTGTTTATCAGATATATTACTAGATTCCAGCAATTCCCCTGGAAATTTCTGACCCTCAAAGAATTCACAATTTGGGGGTGGGAAAGGGGGTAGGGAGTTGGGGATGGGGAAAGAAGAGAAGAGAAGCCACAGCTGCAGTCGTAATTTTGATAAGAATGATAACTGAGGTCTACCCTCTATTATTTAGGGACATAGAGGAGGGTCATCTATCTCGCAGGATTGCTTAGACAAGTCTCGTCAAAGAAATTCCCTGTGCTGAAGGATGAGCAGGATGTAATTAGTGAGGTAATGTGTAGAGAATTTGAATTGGCCATGTTCTTGCACCACTTTCTTCTCTTTGCCTTGGAAGCACCACTCTCTCTTGTTTCCTTCCTTCCTCAGCAGCTGGTCCTTCTTGGCTTCCCTCATTGGTTCTTTCTAATCTCCATGACCTCTCATTGTTGCTCTGGCCCCAACTGTAATCCTAGATATATGTTCTTTCTACTTAGGTGGTCTCCTATAGTCATGGGACTCTAAACATCATCTAATGACTCCCGTGTTTCAATCTCCATTTCCTAACTCCAGACTCATAGATTAAACCACTGACTTAAAGTAACCACTTAGACTTATCTAATAAGTGTCAAAATTATAGAACTGCACTTTTGATATTCTGCCATCTTAGTGAATGGCTATCTGTCCTTCAGGAAATAAGATTCTAAACCATGTATCACCTTCCCTCATCCTACACACACAGTCCCATCACCATATCCTGCCAGATTCAGAATCTGACCTCTTCTCACATCTTCATCACTACCACCAGGTTCAAGCCCCTATCATCTCCCCTCTACTTTTTGGCTATAGCCCCTCCACTGGTCTCTCTGCTTCCTTATTTGTCTCCCTTAAGTCTGTTCTCAGCATAAATTGCCAGAAGGATACTTTTAAAATGTGAGTTAGATCATGTCACTCCTCTGATATAGTCTCAAAAAACAGACCCTTGAACATGCAAATAGGTACTTCTGACCTTTGATTTAATCTCCAGTGACTCCTTACTTCAGTATGAGCAAAATCTCAAATCCTGGTTGCTATTAGATTCTCTTGACCTCCTCTCCTACTGCTTTTCCCCTTTCTCAGTTGACTGTAGCTGCTTTGGCCTCCTTGTTTTCCACAAACACATCGGGTATGCTCTAGTTAGACCAGAAGTCTCCCTCCTCCCAGTCCCCCGAGATAGCTACATAGCAATCTTCCTCACCTCCTTCAAATCTTTGCTCAAATGGCACCTTCTTCATGAGGTCTTCCTTGTCCACATAACGTAAAATCTCAGATCACCACATCTCCACAAGACATAGTGCAGGGTAAAGCATGGTCTCCAGCCTCAGGGAATTTATAGTTTATCAAGGGACACATGTGTTAAGACTGATTTTCGAATGGGTTGCTAAGAGAGATTGTAGCTAGATCAACTTAGGCAGATAAGATAAAAAGGGGATGCTTCTACTCCAGTACTTCAAGCTTGCTCAAGACATTAAATATGAACTCTGAAGAGTTTTCACCTTTTCACTAGCGTTACTTTTTTCCTGCACAATACGGGGTGGTGGGCTAGGGTAGATTTTTTTTTGTTTTGGCTTTTTTTCCCTAAATTTTAAATGTTTCCTATATTGATTATTTGTTCAACACCCTTGATTTAGCAACAGAGCTCTGAATAAGACAACAGTGAGTAGCCATTTTTCAGTGATCTAGTCCTTAACTCTCAAACTAGATGGTAATAAAAAATAATGTAAACATATTTTAAATTACTGACTACCTGTACCTCAGATATGTTCTTCAAAATTTAAAGTATAACTTAAACAGATTACAATACATATATTGCAAATTTAATACATTTATTAAAATACATGTATTTAATTCATGTGGTTATACTATATCAAAGAACAAATATACTTTAAAGCAATTATTTTAAAAGTGCATGACAATTATACATGTATTTAATTCATGTGGTTATACTTTATCAAAGAACAAATATACTTTAAAGCAATTATTTTAAAAGTGCATGACAATTAAGCACAAAAAAAATTGTACTTAAACTAATTAGTGATGGATATCTGTTGGAGGAAAGAATTATTTTACTAAAGAAACATATCGATTATTAGAATTGCATATGTGAGGGAAGGAGGAGAAACATGGAGGCGGGAAGGGAGTGAGACACCCATGCCCCACGCCAGCAGGATCCCAGAGGCCACCAGCAAGAAGAAGAACTCAGAAAGCCTGGTGGTGAGTCAGGATCTCTAGTGTCCTTGCTTGAGCTGGGGGTAGCTGTTACTACCCAGGTGGATTGCTCTGAAGAATTGCTGAGACCTTGAAGGGGACTCTCAAAATACAAGCACTGAGGTTTGCAGCGAGCGCCATTTTGTGAAATTTACAAAATCCTCCCTGGGAAGAAGCCACCGGGAGTGGCCGCCACTCGGCGCCCGGCCTCGCTGCCACTGCCCTCTGCGCCAGGCAGGGCCGCGCAGCCCCGCCGCCAGGACTCGGGGTCCGGCGACTGCGGTTTTTGCTGGGGAGGGGGCTGTTGCCTCCCCAGCCCCGGGCACCACTGGAACCACGAGACGGAGAGAGACTGAGCAGGCTGCGGTGCAACCAGGAGACGGGAGCACCAGGGACGGCGAGAGGCAGCCGGGGCCACTCTGGCTGTGGAGGCCGCCATGGGAGCGCAACACGGGAGCGGCACGAGTGCCCCGCCATCTTCCTGGTAGTCAATTTTGGACTTGCCTAGCACTAGTGTCCAACTGAGTAGTCACTGAGATAGCCATACCAAATTGGCAACCCCAGCATCATCTTAGTCAGGCAATAGTGTCAAACCTGTGGACTGTGAAACCCCCTGCCACAATGAATAAACATCAAAGAAAAGACACCAGAAATACGAAAAATCAAGAAAGTACACCACCCAAAGATAATAAATCTCAAGCTCTAGATCCTATAGAACAAGAAGCCCTTGAAATGAATGACAAGAAATTTCGAGTGATAATTCTAAGGAAACTGAATGAGATACAAGAAAACTCAGCTAGACATCATGATGAAATGAGGAAAAGTATACAGGACCTGAAAGAGGAAATATACAAGGAAATCAATGCCATGAAAAAAAAATGTAGCAGAACTTGCCGAACTGAAGAAGCTATTCAGCGAAATAAAAAACACAATGGAGAGTTTAACCAGCAGGCTTATTGAAGTTGAAGAGAGAACCTCTGAACTTGAAGATGGGCTGGTTGAAATAACACAAGCAGATAAAAAAAAAGAAAACAAGAATCAAAGGCATTGAAGAAAATCTGAGAGAGATATCAGACAACCTTAAGTGCTCAAATATCCAAGTCATGGGTATCCCAGAAGGGGAGGAAAAAGAAGATTGCACTGAAAACATATTCAACAAAATACTGGCGGAAAACTTCCCAGGGATAGGAAAAATCACAGATCTTAGATCCAGGAAGCTCAATGATTTCCAAACGTATTCAACCCAAAAAGATCTTCTCCAAGACATGTTATAGTCAAACTGGCAAGACTCAAAGACAAAAAGAGAGAATCTTGAGAGCTGCAAAAGAGAAGCATCAAATCACCTATAAGGGAGCCCCAATCAGGCTAACATCAGACTTTTCATCTCAAACACTAAAAGCCAGAAAGGAATGGGAGGATATATTCAAAAAACTAAAAGCCAGAGATTGTCAGCCAAGAATACTCTACCCTGCAAGGCTATCCTTCCGAAATGAAGGGCAAATAGTATATTTCTCAGACAAACAAAAACTGCGGGAGTTCACCACCACACAACCACCCTTACAAGAAATTCTAAAAGGAGTGCTGGGTTTGGTTCCTGAAAAATAACCACCACTGCCATAAAAACCCAAGAAAAATCTAAACCCACTAGTATAATAAAAATGGCATACATGAAGAGAAAACAACAAAAAAAAAATGGCTATCTACATCCTAAGGAACCAACAAAAACAGAAAACAAACAGTAAATCAGAAAGCAAGGAACAAAAGACATCTAAGACAACCAAACCACAATCAATAAAATGCTAGGAATAAATCAACACTTTTCAATAACAACTCTTAATGTAAAAGGCTTAAATTCCCCAATCAAAAGACATAGACTGGCTGACTGGATTAAAAAGGAGGACGCAACTATATGCTGCCTTCAAGAGACCCTCCTCACCCATAAAGACAAACATAGACTAAGAGTGAAAGGATGGAAAAAGATTTACCATGCAAACAGAAAAGAAAAACGAGCTGGAGTAGCTATTCTTATATCTAACAAAGTAGACTTTAAACTAAAAACCATAAAAAGAGATAATGCGGGACACTACATAATGATAAAAGGACTGATCCATCAAGAAGACATAACAATCATAAATATGTATGTGCCCAATGTTGGAGCAGTCAGATTTATAAACAAACTCTATTAGACCTAAAGAAGGAAATAGACACTAATACCATAATAGCAGGGGACCTGAACACCCCACTGTCAATATTGGACAGATCATCTAGGCAAAGAATCAGCAGAGAAACACAAGATCTTAACAATACTCTAGACCAATTGGACTTGGCAGATATCTACAGAACATTCCATCCAACAACCTCAGAATATTCATTCTTCTCATCAGCACATGGATCATTCTCCAGGATAGATCACATATTAGGACACAAATCAAGTCTCAACAAATTCAAAAAAATTGGAATAATCCCATGTATTTTCTCAGACCGCAATGGATTAAAACTAGAAATCAATAATAAGGAAAACTTTGGAAACTATACTAACACATGGAAATTAAACAACATTCTACTTAACGACATATAGGTCCAAGAAGAAATCAAGCAGGAAATGAAAAAACTTATTGAAACAAATGAAAATAATGATACCATCATACCAAAACTTGTGGGATACTGCAAAAGAAGTATTCAGGGGGAAATTTATTGCATTAAATGCTTAC
>NW_007727016.1:357888-358940 GCF_000696425.1 Galeopterus variegatus
CAAATAACAAAAATTAGAAATGAAAAATGTGATATTACAACTGATCCATCTGAAATACAAGAAATCATTCGAGACTACTATACCCAACTATTCACCAAATAGTTTGAAAATCTGGAGGAAATGGATAAATTTCTGGACACACACAAGCTCCCAAGATGTAGAAAATCTGAACAGACCAATAACAATAAAGGAGATTGAAGCTGTTATCAGAAAGCTCCCAACAAAGAAAAGCCCAGGACCAGACGGATTCACAGCAGAATTATACCAAACGTTCAAAGAGGAATTGACACCGATTCTTTACAAACTATTCCAAAAGACTGAAACAGACGCAAATCTCCCAAACTCATTCTATGAAGCAAACATCATCCTGATACCAAAACCAGGTAAAGAAATAACCATGAAAGAAAACTACAGGCTGATATCCTTGATGAATATACATGCAAAAATCCTCAATAAAATACTAGCAAACAGAATACAACAACACATACGTAAAGTTATTCACCACGATAAAGTGGGATTCATCCCAGGGATGCAAGGTTGGTTCAACTTATGCAAATCAATACATGTGATACACTGTATTAATAAAATGAAACACAATGATCATATGATCCTCTCTATAGATGCTGAAAAAGCATTTGATAAAATTCAACACTCATTCATGACAAAGACCCTCTATAAGTTAGGTATAGACGGAAAGTTTCTCAACATAATTAAAGCTATATATGATAAACCCACTGCCAATATCATCCTGAATGGGGAAAAGCTGAAAGCTTTTCCTTTAAGAACAGGAACCAGACCAGGATGCCCACTCTCACCACTCCTATTCAACATAGTGTTGGAAGTACTAGCCAGAGCAATCAGAGAAGAGAAGGCAATAAAGGGCATCCAGATTGAAAGATGAAGTCAAACTGTCCCTGTTTGCAGATGACATGATCCTATATATCGAACAGCCTAAAGCCTCTACAAAAAAACTATTGGAGGTGATAAATGAATTCAACAAAGTAGCAGGATACAAAATCAACACACAAAAATCAGTAGCATTTCTATTCTCT
>NW_007727016.1:359806-360301 GCF_000696425.1 Galeopterus variegatus
AGGACACAAGAAGATGGAAAGATATCCCATGCTCTTGGATGAGACGAATCAACATAGTGAAAATGTCCATACCACCCAGACGGATATACAAATTCAATGCAATCCCCATCAAAATTCCAATGACATTTTCTCAGAAATGGAAAGAACTATCTAGACATTTGTATGGAGTAACAAAAGACCACGCATAGCCAAAGAAATGCTGAGCAAAGAAAAATAAAGCTGGAGGCATAACACTACCTGACTTTAAACTATACTACAAAGCTATAATAACCAAAACAGTATGGTACTGGCATAAAAACAGACACACTGATCAATGGAATAGAATAGAGAATCCAGAAATCAACCCACACACTTACTGCCATCTGGTCTTTGACAAAGGCACCAAGCCTATACACTGGGGAAGAGACTGCCTCTTTAGCAAATCGTGCTGGAAGAACTGGATATCAATATGCAGGAAAATGAAACTAGCCCCATTTTTTTTTTTTTTTTTTTTTT